>NW_024347791.1:17820365-17914819 GCF_902729225.1 Pteropus medius | reverse complement strand
TGTGTGTGTGTGTGTGTACGTGTGTGTATGTATGACTTGTCCTGCATGCTGATGTGTTCTACTACTCTATTTGCCGGCTGTAAACAATAAAAGAATTCCTCATAATTCTAATAGAGCAAATTATAAAGAGGAAAAAGCTGCTTCTTTTTGTCTGATTTAATTTAGCCTTGTTAAATACTGAATATAAACATAATTTTAAGATTCAATACATTTTTGTTGTTTCAGAAAAGATGTTTTTCTATTTTATATAATTGATATTGGAAAGAGTCTCTGTTGGAGCTCATTACGCAGGCACAGTCCCCTTCATTCCTCTCTGTGCCCTGAAAGTAGTGGTGTATAAACTATAGGAGTGTGATTACCAGTATAGGTATCGGAGGAGCAAGAAATAATGACATTTTCTCCCTGAGACTATGCCTCTTCCTACTGAGTCAAGTGGATTCATTTCCATGTTTTCAAAATTAAACAGTGAGCTCTGAAAATGCGGTTTATATAACAGCAACCATGTTTTAGGAAAGATTGCAAAAATAGTGTATTCTATAATGCATGATCTTTTAATACAACTGTGTTTCAGTTTTTGGTTAGTTTTTGTATTGATGAAACTTTTATTAATACCCAATTTGGTCAGTATTTGCTATTTCACTGTATCATTAGGAACAAAAAATAAATAGAGCATATTGTCCCTGCCACTATGAGTGCTACTAGTCCTTGCTATTAAGAATTTATGCTTCTGATGA
The DNA here is from genome assembly GCF_902729225.1 of Pteropus medius. Taxonomy (NCBI): domain Eukaryota; kingdom Metazoa; phylum Chordata; class Mammalia; order Chiroptera; family Pteropodidae; genus Pteropus; species Pteropus medius. The sequence goes on along the minus strand of NW_024347791.1, from coordinate 17,914,085 downwards.
TTCTTTATTTATAAGCCACAGCCTAACATATTGAATACATTTCTATAAAAAATAAAAAAAACAAAAAAAACTTAGAATCTTAGCATTAGAAGTAAACCTTAGAGGACGTTTAACCTACTCTTCACCTTTATACTACTACACAATGATATGACAGTCCCTTTTAGGTATTTCATGTTGCACACATTAAAGGCTATAATACAATATAGAAAGAAAATGTCTATTTAATATTATTTAAACAAAAATTTCTGAATATATTTTTGAAGTTTTTTTTTTCTCTGTTAAAACTATTACAATTTAGTTTAAGAAACACACCACAATATCCTCTCCAAGCACTGTATTCCATTTGGACTGTTAGAAAGTAACTTCCTTATATTGACATATTTCTCTTCATAATTTCCAACTATGAATAGTCCCAAGCCATACATCAACAAATTAAGTATGAAGTGAAAAATTTTGAGTTTTAATTTCTTCTACATCTGGATTCTTCAATTTTATAGGAAAACCGAAGCCAAGCTTTTCATTTGCTTTCTTAGTCTGACTTATCAAGTTAACATAAAATGAAATTCACCCCTTTTAGAATACATTTCAATGATTTTTGACAAAATTAAACAGTGTCACCACCACGACAACCCAGATATAGAATATTCTCGTGACTCCAGAGAGGTCCCTGGGCTCCTGTGTTGTCAACTCCCAAACCTCAGCCCCTAGGAAACACAGATCTAATTTCTTCCTTATAATTTTGAATAATCTACCTGTTATATAATAGAATCATACACTTATGTACCCTCTGAATCTGGCTTCTTTCACTTTGCATAATGCTTTTGAGATTCATCCCTATTTTTTTGTGTCAGTAGTTTGTTTCTTCTTATGACTGAGTAGTATTCTCATGTGATATATAAAAAATTTATCCATTCACAATTTGTTGGAGATTTAGGTTGTTTTCAGTTTGTGGCCATAATGCATAAAGCTGTTACAAACATTTCCAAATAAGTTTGTGTGTAAAAATATGTTTCCTTCTCTTAAATAAAAAGTTAAGGAAGATATTGCTGGGTTTTGGTGCGTAAATGATTAACTTTCTACAAAATATACCAAAGTGTTTTCCAAAATGGCTGTATTATTTTGCATTCCTACCAGCAGCATATGAGAGTTCAGGTTGTTCCATGTCCCTGTGGCACTCAGACATTCTAGTAAGGTCTTTATCTGATTTTGGTATTGAGCAATCCTGCCCTCATAGATTGAGTCAGGTTGTATTTTCTCTTCAGATTTCTGTAAGAGTTTGTGTAGAATTGGTATTATTTCTTCCTCAGTATTTTTCTTTAAGATTCACCATTAAAGCCTTCTACATTAGGAGAATGCTTTCATTTTTCTTTAACCTGTGGAGATTTTCAATTTATTTATTAGTTTTTGAATGAAATTTATCATTTTCATTATCATTACTGATGGCTCTCTTTTATTCTTGGTATTGGTAAATTGTTCAGTTTAAGTAGAAGCTTGTCAATTTTATTGATTTTTTTAAAAGATCTTTTTTTGTTTAATTAATTCTTCTCTATTATAATTTCATTGATTTCTTCTGTCTGCTCTGTGTTTAATTTGCTCTAATTTCTCTAGTTTCTTAAGGTGGAATCTTTGATCATTGATTTGACGCTATTTATTTTTCCAAGACAAATATTTAATGCTATAAATATTCCTCTAAGAGCTGCTTTATAATGCATCTCATGAATTTTGAAAATTTGTGTTTTAATTTTCATTCAACTAAATATGTTCTAATTTCCCTTTTGATTTCCATTTTGACCTTTTGGTATTTAGAAGTGTACTATTGATTGCCAACTTATTTCCAACATGGCCAATATATTCTATGTGAATGCAATTATGTGTATATATTTAGAAACTCAGGTGTCTTATGAGCGCAGAAAAAATTATGACTTTGCAAATGATTCAACTTTTCCTTTTTGTTAGTGTAGGAATAATATTTTCTTAAAGCTTTCTAAATTTTAAGCAGAAGCAGAACTCCTCATGCAGAACTTTTAAAATAATAACTAATAATACATATCTGTATAAATGGAGAAAATATATCTGTATGTTACTTGTGGGGAAATTTTTTTCTTTGCGATGAATAGACATGTTGCATCTGTGGTAGAAATATCATCATATTTTCTCTTTAATCCTTATCTGCAAATTATCTCTTTCATTAAGTAATTTTCAATAAGACATTTTGAAAAATAAACCAAGTAATAAAACAGCTAACTAGACTCTCTTTTAAATTATGAAGTTTATAATGTTTTCTATTCAACTATTATCTCATTTTATGTTGGAAGTCTAAATGACAATCACACAATTTTGGGTCTATGGAAACATAGGTAGGATTATCCCTTCCCAGTGGCTGGCATGTAGACTGTAGCTCTGTGGAACATTTAGGACTCCATGCTCTCTCCTTTTATTTATAAATCTATGTGCTACTTGTAAGAGTTTGTATACCAACAGAAGTTCAGTCAGAGTAGTAAGAGAATAGAATTCCGGTCAAGATGGTGGAGTAGGTAAACACTGTGCTTGCCTTCTCTCCTGACCACATCAAAATTACAAGTAAACTACAGAAAAACCATCTTTAGGAATCACCTGAAGTATAGCTGAACAGAAGCCTACAACTAGGGACACAGAAGAGGCCTCCCTGAGACTGGTAGAGGGGAAGAGATATAGAAGGGGCTGGTCTCACACTTGCATGTGGCAGTTGAGAATCAGGAGTGATATCTTGTATATAAAGTTCCTCCTGGAGGAGTGAGGGGTCCCGGCTCCACACTGGGATCTCCAGCCCAGGGTTACAATGCTGGGAAGAGAAGTCCCCACAACCTCTGCCTCTGAAAACCAGAGAAGATTGTGGCTGAGTGAGATAGAGGGTGGCTTAATTTGCATACGGTCCTCCTAAAAGACCTGCTCATGAGTTACTCATTGATGGACTCACTCGCTCTGACCTCCAGCGCTGGGGCAGCTGCTTGAAAATTGCCAGGGACAAACGGGGAAGAACTGAATTGTCTGGCTTCGGGGTGATGGCTAGAGGGGCAGCTTTATCCCAGACAGAGGTGCAGGCAGAATCCATTTCTTTTTGATAAGCCTTCCTCCCTCCCATTGTGAAGATGCAGTTGGCTGCCATATCCGAGACTCTATCAACCTGGTTAACATTGGTTGCCCTGCCCTGGTGAGTCCATGAAACCCTGGCCCACCCAACTTTCAGAGCTACCCAAGCTGCCTCCAGTGGCTTTTCCATACAAATAGCCTGTCTTGGCTCATGCTGTGAATTTTCATAACATGTCTTAAAGGTTCACAAAAGCCAAACAAGCAGCATCTGGCCTTGACTTGACATGCCCCACACCTTTTGCTGAGCAACCCCAAGCCCAGCACTAGAGGCAACCAGCCTCAGTGCCTGGTTTGACTTCTCTCAGGTACCTCCAAACCCAGTGCAGGTGGCAGCCATCTGCTGATTGCTTAGTGACTCTTGCCAGGTGTCCCCAGGCAGGATACTGGCTGCAGCTGAACTTGGCTGATGGCAAGACCCCTCCCAAGAGGCCCGGGAGATGTCTAGTGTCCAGCTTCTGACCAAGCAGGAGCAACCACCTGGGGTTGCATCTGATGGTGGACCCAAAGGGAGGAGAGGGCAGGCACCAGAGTTCTGCTAAAGCAAATCTTTTTCTATAGGGTCAGCCTCTCACTGGCCATCCTTACAACCAATCAGCTTGAGAGTCAGTCCCTCCCACTGATGTGCAAACAGCAACCAAGGCTCAACTGCAACAGGAGGGCACATACAATCCACATTAGAGACAGACCTTTAACACCCGGCTCAGGTGACCAGTGAAGACTGCACCACTGGGCCCCACAGGACACCTACTTCTATAGGCCACCCTCTTAGAACAGGGAAACATAGAAGCCCTGCCTAATATATAGAAACAAACACAAGGAGACAGCCAAAACAGGGAGACAAAAAAACATGTCCCAAATGAAAGATCAGAACAAAGCTCCAGAAAGAGAACTAAATAAAATAAAGACAGTCTATCACATGCAGAATTCAAAACTCTGGTTATAAAGATGCTCAGTGAATTTAGAAGAAGAGTAGAAGAGCTCAGAACTTTAACAAAGAGAAGGAAAATAAAAAACAGAGAGAAAACATAAAAAATAGTCAGAAATGATGAAGACAATAATGAAGAATACATTAGAAGATATCAACAGTAGATCAGATGAAGCAGAGGATTGAATCAGCAATTTAGAAGATAAGCAGAAAACAACCAATCGGAACAACCAAAACAAGGATCCAAAGAAATGAAGAAAGTTTAAGGGGCCCTTAGGACAATATCAAGTGTATGAACATTCACATCACAGGGGTACCAGCTCTCCAGAGAGAGAACAAGGAATTGAAAACCTATTTGAAGAAATAATGATGGAAAACTTCCCTAATCTGGCAAAGGAAATAAACTTAGAAGACCAGGAAGCTCAGAGCATCGAACAAGATGAACCGAAAGAGGCCCACACCAAGACACATCATAATTACAATGCCAAAGGTTGATAGAATATATGGATGTCAAATGATAATGTACACCTGAAAATTATATAATTGTATTAACCAATATTACTTTAATACACTCAATTTAAATAAATAAATAAATAAATAAATAAATAAATAAATAAATAAAATGCCAGAGGTTAAAGACAAAGAGAGAATCCTAAAAGCAGCAATATAAAAGCAATTAGTTGCCTACAAGGGAGCTCCCATAAGACTGTCAGCTGATTTCTCCGCAGAAACTTTAAATGCTATCTGTCCAATGCACATAATGCTTAAGGAGGGTTTATACTCTGCAGGGATTTGTGCAAGTTCTGTTGAATAAGAAATACATGGAGGACTCTAATATGTTAAAAAGACTTCAGTTTGTCTGAATTGTCTGATACCACATATAGGAAGGATGGTGCTTCTTTCCCGTGTCAGTGCTCAATCTTTGCTATATCGGCTGTAATACTTCCTCTCTTCTCTCAAACATTTTTGAAAAAAAAAAAAAAAAAGAAAACTCTCATAGGTATCCACTTGTGAAAACATGATTCAACATTTAGTATTAGATAGAATCTTTGGTGGTCAGTAATCATGCTGCCTTTAATTTGAACTAGAAAATGAATTTGAATCCTACCCATTACATTATTGCTTCAAAGGACAATAGATTTTTAAACATACACACACAGACACACACACACACACACAGAGTCAAACACTATATTGACATGTATATTGTACAAGATATATTTTTTTGTTATTGATTCTGTCATGAAAGCAATGTCTTTTATTGATTATCTGTAAAAAATATTTGAAAATTTTAAGATGCACTTACTTTATATGACTAAAATTACTTTTACATATAAAAACTCAACACACCTTTTTATTACAAAAGTTTTCCAAGGAAATACAGAACTATATATGCATGCATACAGGAGACTGGCATTTGGAGATAAGCTAAATGATTATCAGGCACTGAACTCAAACATTTTTAAAAAATACTAATTAAAGCAAATGTAGTCAAGTCCTTCACGCTTTAACAAACAAACAAAATCTCATAGACATAGATAACAGCATGGTGGTTACCAGAGGAAAAGGTGGGTAGGGGAGTAGAAAAGGGTAATGGGGGTCAAATATATGGTGAGCAAAAGAGATTTGACTTTGGGTTGTGAACACACAATGCAATATACAGATGATGTATTATAGAATGTACACTTGAAACCTATATAATTTATTAACCAATGTCGCTCAAATCTAATAAAATTTAAAAAATTTCTGAATAACTTCTAAAAGGACAAGTTTCTTTAAAAAATAAATAATGAAACTCTAAGTCGAATATATATACATATATATGTATATGTATACACTAAAATTATTGATTTCTTGTCCAAGGGTAAATTTTCTCTTTATATCTGTACCCAGTTGGCAATGTGTGGCATCTCATTCCTGGAAATGGATATCTTGAAAAGCAAATGCCCAGGGAATATTCATTTAGCTGTGAGCAATGGCTGAGAGTTTCCAGCTCTGAAATTCATTTGGAAGAGTCCCCTAATTCAGGGGGGGAATAAGTGGCTGTGCTTTGGCAGATTCTGTATAGCGTAGTTCTCAAATTGATGGATTTTTGTAAAGTCCTGATGGTTTTGTTGACCATGCTGTCCATAGCAGCATGATTCTACTAGGCTTATGCCATATCTACACTGATAGAATTATTATCATTAGTATCATTAATATGCATGCATTCTCTTTGTTCTATGGATCTGTTTGGAGTTTTTAGAGGAGTAGACTACTGGTGAGGTCTCAAACTGATGGTCATATCTATTTTAATTTTTAAAGCAAAAGCATTTTATCAACCATACTTAGGACTAAATTGGAGAAATAGGAAGGACATATTAAAATGATGTGGTTCAGAACAGAGTGAATTTACTTTTTGTATGTGCAAATTTGGTTTGTGATTTTCTTTATTTCTTAAGTTTTATTATTTTTATACAGCTGATTATAATGTCATGTCCAGGCTTTTATAAATCTCATATAAGCCAGGTTAGGAAGGAGAAAGGTTTCTTTATTGATTGATTTTTAAGCAACTTTTATTCATAATTATTAAAAATAAGACATTGTCTAGCTGGAAAACCTGGAAAACACTGGAATGAGAAAGCTCAAACAAAACCTACCTGTACCCACCTATTCCCACAGATATTTCTGATATTTTGTATTTGTCTTTTCAAGCTTAAATACTGTGGTAGCAGTGTTGGGTCTCTAAAATACGAGGTCTTAAATTCTGTTCCTAAGTTTTTGTTGGACTGAGTCCTCACACAGTAAATGGATAATGAAAAAGTAGCAGATACATTGAGAATATAATTCATGGTTGATTTGCAGGTGATGTCTCTGCATGTAGGCAATGAGAGGAATCCACATAAGCTGTGAAAAAAAACTGCAGTGGTACATCATCCCTGGAGCTTGGTTTTTGGATGTGTCCTCTTGCTTGTGTATGCTTCTGATGCTTCTGACAGCACTTGTCTTCTCATCCCCTGTTCCCCTGGTCCAAGCACTTCTCACTGCCATATGACAATCTACACTGGTGTCAGGACTGAGTCATATGTCCAGTCTCCCAGACTTAGGATTTCTCAGATTTTATCATGTAAATAGGTAGCTTGTCTTTTATTTACCTCTATGTCTTCATTGGTTAGATGAATCTAGCACAGAGAAAGTGCCCAATAAATAAATGATGAGTGAATGTTGAGTAATAGAACTTGGTCATCCAATAGGATGAGTCTGATTATTTGAAAAATTCCAGATCATGGAATCTCAAGAATCCTTCTCACTCACTTGGGACAGTGAAGGACCAACCCTAAAAAACAGAAAGGCTATCTATTATCTCTAGAGAAAATGAGGGATAATTTTCATTCCTTCCTAATGTAAATGTACATTATACTATAAAATGATTTTTAATGACTGCATCATATATTATTATATGGATATAACAATTTTAATCAGCAACCTCTTATTTTTGATCATTTGGTTCTCTTCCATCTTTTCTGTATTGCAAATGTTACTACCTCCATGAATATCTTTGTACATATGCTTTGTGTATAATTCTGATTATTTTTAGGCTACATTCCTTAAAATAAAATTGCTATATTAAAATGTTTACCCCTCTTTGAATATCTTCCATACTAGTATTTGAAAATCTGACTGCCAAAATAATTATATTTTAGACACAAGAAAAAATGTAGATCTTTTCAGAAAAGTTTAGAATTCTTGGATCTACTTGTTTAACTTCCTAGTTTTAATTTCAATTTAACTCCATTATTAACATAAATAAAGATTGATTTTTTTCCAAGAGAGCCAGAGAAAAGTAATTTGTCTGTCTCACTCTATAGCCATTTCGGCCAAAATAGAAATGTGAACTGTTTCAAGTTGTCACTCTTTCTCTCTCTTGTTTACTAGATTACTCTTAAAATAAATGAAGTTCATGTGACAACATAGATAGACTCGCGGGTATTATGTTAAGTGAAATAAGTCAGATAGGAAAAGACAAATACCATACAATCTCACTTACATGTGGAATCTAAAGAACAAAATAAACAAACAAAACAGAAACAGACTTATAGATAGAGAACAAACTTAGGATTTCCAGATGGGAAGGGGTTTGAAGAGATGGTTGAAAAAGGTGAAGGAACTAAGAAGTACAAATTACTAGTTACGAAATAGTCATGGGGATGTAAAGTACAGCATACAGAATATAGTCAATAACATTATAATAATATGTATACTGCCAAGTGGTTACTAGACTAATTGGAGGTATCACTTTGCAAATTATATAAATGTCCAACTACTTACACTGTATACCTGGAACTAACATAAAATAATATTGAAAAAAATAAATGAAGTTCAGAGTTGAGCAAAATCTAAGCTCAAAACATATCAGTAAGAAATAATATCCATATTATCATAGTTTTAATGACTAGAATGTTTTAAGCTTACTTAGTGAGATGTGTATCTCTTTTCTTGAAAGTTAAACTTTATGTTTTCTCTTAAAGCATGACAATTCCATGCTATAACAACCCTTCTAAATCAGGTGGGCTCTTTTATTCCAACTTTTGGCATGAGCAAAGAAATGTAATGCACTCGCTGCCTTGCAGAAACACCAATTATATTGTATTCCAGAAACATCTAAGTTAAAAAAAGAAGGAAGGCTTAAAATATGTGGCCTTTGTAGTCACACTCTTACCATACAATCCAATAATTACACTGCCAAGTAGTTACACAACTGAGTTGAAAATTTGTGTCCACATTGAAACCTGCACAGGAATGTCAATAACAGTTTTCATAATTTTCAAAACATGGAAATAATTAAGATGCCCTTTAATAGGTGAATGGATAAACAAATTGTGTTGCATTTTGTACAAATTGTGTTCCATTCTATACAATGGAATTCTACCCAGTGGTAAAAAGAAATGAGCTGTCAAGCCACGAAAAGATATGAAGGAAATGTAAGTGCATATTACTAAATAAAAGAAGCAAATCTGATAAGGCTACGTATTGCACAATATCAACTATATGACATTCTGGAATAGGTAAATATAGAGATAGTAAGATCAGTGGTTGCTAGGGGCTTAAGGAGAGAGAGAGAGGGATGAGTAAGTGGAATAAAGGGTATTTTCAGTTTGATGAAACTGTTCTGTATGATGCTGTAATGGTTGGTACATGATATATATTTGTCAAAACCCATAGAATTGCACAAAACAAAGAGTGAGCCTTAATGTAAACTATGGACTTTAGTGATAAGTCATCAATATTTGTTTAATTGTAAGAAATGTACCACATTAAAATAATATGTTAATAGTTGGGGAAATTATGTGCAGCAGAAGTGTGGTGTATGGGAACTTTCTGTACTACCAGCTTCATCTTAAAAATCTATAGCTGTTCTAAAAAATAAAAGGCTATTAATTAAAAAGCAGGAATAAAATGAGGGTTTTCTTCTATCTGTTTAGTACTGACTGGTGATAGGTTATCCCTAATCTACTTTTTTTTCTCAGATAAAACAATTTTATCAATTTGTTATTGTGAAACTTCTGAGAATGACTCTCAAACATTTGTATCAATTAATCAATTCTGTCTCTTGATCTTTTTGGAGCCCTGCATTAAAGCCTGAAAATAATTATCTGAGTCAATATTTTCATTTGTTTGTTAGATCGGGCTTATATTTCTGTAGCACAGCTGTATTGGATATAGTTCTATCTGAAAAATGATAAGAGAACAAGTTAATTCTCTAGACCTCATTCAAGGATGCTCTTATAATCTGTATCTTTAGATCTGATGCTAAAGGGAAAAATAATAGGAATGTTTGTAAGGTTATGTTCTAGATATCTTTCTCATCAAATTATAACCTTGCTGTTCTCACCTTGCCTGTAAAGCTTAAATTAATAATGTAACAATTTTCACTGGCACTCTTTATTTTACAAAAAATAGATTTATATTTAAAAGTAAAGAAAGTAATATCTTAAGTTTTAGAGAAATTTCTGCCATCTAAATTTTTAATTTCCCAAGCCAAATTAATCAAAAAACAGAGAAAATGGCTCTCACTCACATGGGCTACCTGAAACTTAAATATAGTTTTTTAATGTGATAGAGAAAGAGAAGGAGAAATATTAAATGTAGTTGATTTCACTTCCTTCTGGAATTCATTATGAACATGTTAACGTAAAATTAATGCTAGTCTATACATGTTATCTCACACTATGGAAATCACACTATTAAGACTCCCTGCCATTCCTTGTTTCTCCAATATTATCTATAAATGCTAATGGCACAGTGTTCCCTTTGTTGCACCTGCTTTCTTATGGTGTGAAAACTCAACTTCAGATGCGGCACACTCTCTGCACCGGCTCAATCATGCATTAATTAGAGCAACTTCTTTTCTTCTTTAGTAGATAAATATTGCCTTAAAAAATGAGAGTTCTGATATTCTATCTCTCATTTGATGAACATATTCCTTTGAAACATTTTGAATTACAAGTGAGTGGAAGTTCAGAATTTGGACTTTGAACACATCACCCAGCCTCTTCTGTCTCTGATGCAGCACTAATATTGTGGGTTTATGGAAGGAAGCCCATTTGATGTGGGAAGTTTCTGGCCCCTTTGGTGCTTATGGTTTCTTTCTTTTCATTAATGATTGTTTTTGTCCAGAAGGCTATTTGTGGTATAATAAGGGAACATAGTCAAAGCCTGTGTTCATTAAGCTATCCCAAACCTTGCTTTCTTCCCAATGTAATAATTAAGAAATCTTTGATTAACAACTACTGATTTAGGATTTTCTGTGAGAACAGTACTTTTTGCAACAGTGTGTGCTTATTTATAGGCAAAATAAAGAGTCTAAGTGAATTAATGTACATAACCTCGAGCACAATTGTATACCGATATAACATTGTTGTATAAATATTACCTGAAGGATAATATGTGTGTATGTGTTTCTTTAATACAGAAGTTACAAAACATGAGTTAGGTAAAGAAATAGTCAAGGTCTATAATAACCAAATAAAAATTTCTTTTCTGGTAATTTCATATAATAAATGAAAGAGAATTGTGACTTTTTAAAAATATTTTTAGGCTGTCTTTCTATTTGAAAGAATTTGGCTTTTAGATGAGATTTTGAGGAAAAAAAATTTATTATTCTGAACTAAAATTTTCCTAACATAATAGAGATGGAGAAATTCAACTCTAAACTGTGACTTTATTGAGTTATTTAATTTTTATTCCTTTTCTGAGTACCTAAATTTTCTTCTTGGGCTTAGCTTCTTACAAAAGAATTTATCTAAGCACAAAGATATACCTAAAAGGAAATTATAATTGGTAATATGCTTTTAAAATATTAGTCTCTGCATTCATACAATATATATGAATGTATATGCATATATATACACATATATAAATTATAAATATGTAAATATATATGCAAACATAGAGTGCTACTTATATTCTTTAGTTATAGATTTACTCAATTCAGAATGGAAAAACAGTTGACAACATTTTCTTAAAGATGGATTATATCCCACCCGAGTGAATCTGAGATTAAGTTACTGCAATCTAGATTTCTTAGCCTCAAAGGTACTCATCAACTGAGTGGTAGGAACTATGAATATTTATCATGGAAAACACCAGATAAAAAAATGAAGCTTATTGGATCTAGAATTTTTCTTAGAAATTCAGTTAATGTGACAGTTGGTAATTTGTCTTCATCTATTTTTATTTCTCTCATATGAGTATTTTATAAGTTCAATGGATCCAAACATATAAAAATATAACTGAAAGGTTTATCGCCCTGAAAATTATTCATAAAAATGAATATTCCCTCATCATGTGAAAAAAGGCACGTATAAATGATAATTCCAATGCTTATGTTATATTTTTTATTCCAAGACCAAAACCTTTTCATATATCTTATTTTATTTATATGACTTTTTTTTTTGGCTCATTGCAAGTGAAAATACCCAGGTATGAGATACACAGAACCATCTACAGATGTCACCATGAAATATTGGTGACTTCATGGCATTTACTCTATTCTGTCCACTTTGGTTATTGTAAAGTATGTATAATACTTAAAATGGCTGGCCACCTTGTGGCTTACCATATGTCTATCAAAATATTTTTAACTTGGACTTGAGGTTAGGATCATCTCTACGGCCTTCAATTTACCTCTGGGATACTTTCAGATTTAATAACTAATTAGTAACTATTTGCATTTCAGATGCAGATTCTCTTGATGCAGGATGCCTATGTTATTCATTATTTTTCTTTTGCCCAAGACAAATGAATATTATGATGTTGGGGAAAATTCTATAGCATCCATTCCATTCTACATTAATCTAAAAAATGGGGAGGCAGACATTTTTTCTCTTTCATATTGTCTCCCACAAAGGAATTAGGTTTCAAACCAAATCCCTTTAAATGGAATCATGGTTCCTAGATAGAGATGCTATATCCTTTCAGGGTTTACTTCATTTATGACTATAAAAAGAATTCAATATCTTTTATGATGAGAATTGCTCACTTGCCTGATATGGTCAGCTGTTTATTGTTTCATGCCTTCCGTCATTCTAGAGGTTGTCTGGTTCCTGACTTCTCACTTACATACCTAGATCATTCTCACTGAAGTGTTTTCCTTCAATCTGAGTAAGATTCACAGATTTTCCTTATTGCCTAGTACACAATGTTTTATGTATTCGCTGTTTATGGCAAGTTTACCTTTTCAAGTGTGCTTTGCGAGAGGACAATTTGCCTTTGTTACATTACCTTATTAATACATTTTATGTATCAGTTCAGCTATTACTTTAACAAACACATGGGTTCAGATTATTTGCAAGAATACTTTATTTATTATAAAGTACATTCTAAGACATTTAAACTTTTCTCAGATTAGAAGTTTTATGTATTTATAAGACAGACTTGCTGTCCCAAAATCTTTCAGTCTTCTGGAGACTCTTGTTTTTAATATTCAAAGTAAAAGGCTGGAAGCTCCATTCTATTTACTTATCCTTAGTGAGGATATCCTCAAGAATATCTTTAAGAGTTCTCTAAGAGCTGTCCTTTCTCTTTTTCGACTCTTGCTCTGATACCCTGTTTTTGCCAATTTCTCAGCACTTACACTGAGTCTCCTCTTCATCTGCTTCCTTGATAGCTTCATCCCACAGTGTATACTCATGGACACCTCAGTCTCCTCCCACCTCCAGTGACACAAATTCATGATAATTGTATGTTGTCAAAATTTTACTCAGTTTTTGGTGTAATGGGTGTAGTTTACAATGCTAAACAATATAGGCAGCAACTTAAAATTTAATATCAACTGTCACTCCAAAATTTACCCATGCCATGCAAGGGTGAAACTCTTACAGATCATGCTTCCCCCTCTGGCCCCAGTTTGTCATCTTCTCTTCCTCCTTCTTTAGCTCCAAGTTTTGATACCAAAATTCATATAACTTCTTGTACATAAAAATTAGCACACTTCTTCTGCAATGAAAATTCTGACTTTTAAGTTGTTCGATATAAAACAAAAAAAATCATTAAAGTATTTTTTAAACAAAGGGCCATCTGCTTATTCCCTTTTATATAAAGCATGTCCTTTGTAAAAATTATTATGTAAGTTCTCCTCTCATTTTTTGTTACACATTCCTTCTTGTAGTAGTTTATTTATTCATCAGTTATTTAAAAATACATTTGTTCGTTGTCACTAGGTGAAGATTATGAGTGACAATCTATGCTAGGTTCCGAGAGATAGGACCAGCAATAAGACTCAACCCTGCCCTCAAAATATCCACAGTCTACTGGGATAGAGGGAGCATTCAACAATACACATTTATTAAAAACAACAACAATAGCAATATTCAATTGGCTGTCAGTTTTCTGTTTGGATGAAAACTAACAAAAATTTTTATACTTTTTTTCTTCTGAATGCACCAATGATTTTTTTTTGTCATTTACAAATAGCCCTAGATGATTAAGATTTTTTTCAATATACTACCTCTGAAAATACAGAAACTTCAGAGGGTTTTAGCACGTGAGATATATTTTAGATATTAAAAAATCTAGTGTGAGTCAATCCCCCAGTTTTTTTTCCAGTTTTATTGAAATAGACAATTAGTTGCTCATATTTACATTGTACAATTCAATGAGGTTTTTTTTTTTTCAATTATAGTTGGCATACAATAATATAACAGTTTCAGTTGTACAGCATAGTGATCAGAAATCCACATAACTCGCAAAGTGATCACCCCACTAAATCTAGTAACCCTCTTCTCGCTTACATATTTATTACATTATTAACCATCTTCCCCATGCTACACTCTATATCTCCATGTCTATTCTGCGACTATTCTGTGACTATTTTATACTTCTTAATCCATTTTCCTTTTTTGCTGGTCTCCCCAACCCCTCTCCCATCTATCACCCTTCAAAATATTCTCTGTAACTATGAGTTTATTTCCACTTTTGTTGTTGTTTATTTTGTTCTTTAGATTCCACATATTCGTGAAATCATGTGATATTTGTCTTTATCTGACCCATTTCATTCAACACCATATACTCTATGTATCTACCATCAAGGCAATATCTTTTTCCATCCCTTTCCTTTTAGTCTGTATGTGTCTTTTAATCTGAAGTGAGTCTCTTGTGGGCAGCATATGTAGGGGTCTTGTTATCACATGTGCTCTAAGGCACACTCACATAATGAGAAAAAGCCTAATTCTATTCCAAAGAGCTTTGGTATAAAATTAAACATGTCTATTGCAGTTCAAAGGAAAGTTTTCTAAATAAAAATAATTATGTTTAAATATTTGACTATAAAAAGTTAGAATGCTTAATGTCTTCTGATTTTAAAAGGAAAGTATATATCTTCTTTGGTTGTGAGGGCCCATCTTTCACTGTTTTATAAGGTGGCTTTTGCTGTTTTTTTCAATCGTGTCTCATAAATTGTGAGATTTCTCTGCAAGATGGTTTATTATTGTCCTGCATTTGACTTTGGGGTACCCACAAGGGAAGCATCTTTTGGAATGTTTTTTTTTTTCTTCTACAGGACTATTCTGTTTTGAAGTTTTCAACAGTATGTAACCAAAGTAGATTTCAGTGGTTCATAATTAATATCAGGAAACTATGATCCTGACATGACACGAACTGTATCACCCAAAGAAAAAGGTAAAGAAAAATGATGATTGCTCAGCAATTCACACCAGAGAGTGAAAGGGAAAAGCATTTTAAATTAATGGTGCTAAAGCTTTGATGCTGCCCTGTCACATTTCATCAATCTTTTCTTAGTTGTATCTCCAATGGTAAAGTACTTTACAATTACTTGGGGAATACCAAACTGTAAATTTTTCAAAAGAAGGTGGCCTTTACTTTTACATTTTACTTTAGACTATTCTTTATAGTATATAAGCTTTTAGTGTAAAATTTGATTAAAACATATTCTTGCTGCCTAAAAAAGCTTTTTCTTGTAAAAGCCATCTAGTTTTATTGTCAAAATGGTACCCAACTGCAATATCTTTAATTGCACTGAAGAAACTTCTAGTTAAAATTCATTGTCCTGAGGTTTTTATAGACCTGAAATGCATTATCTCTCTACTCACTTTCTTAAAGATCAGTTAGTTGGCTTTTGTAGAATTTGTATAGAACTTTATTTGTATTGGTAAATTGTGGTCTCTCTCTTTCATATAGCATCTGTAGAGTTCTGCTCTCTACTCAGTGTACTATCTAATGCTTCAGTTTGTGTAGCAAGCAGATGGCTAGATGAGGATATGTAGTTCTATCAAAATAACACTCATATATCACTATTTAGGTTCCTGGAAAGGAATAATAATGTGGGCTGTGGGCTGATTTGAACTTTCTCCACACTGAGCTCAATATTGTTCCATTTTAGGTCATTTTCCAAAAGGCACAGAAAGAACAGTACCTAAGAGAATGGCCATGAATTGATACTTAGGAGAAAGCATTATTTATGAATGTCCTGTTTTATAAATTATGTCAGAGTTTTGAGCTAATTACAAAAATATATACAATATTTCTGAAATTTTCTTTTATTTATAGATGTGTACGGTTAACAAAAGTGGCTCTGTGGCATTATCTGCTTTACAGAGAAGAGTGTTGGAACACTTTATATATCTATATATCTATATCTATATATCTATATATATATAAAGTATGTGTGTAGATATGTATGTATGTATGTGTGTATATATATATATATATATATATATATATAAAAGTAAGATCAGTCTACAATTTGATATATATATACACATACATACAAACATACATACATACATATCCACACACATACTTATACACGTAATATACATATATGTGTATAGTTCACATGTGGGCTGATCTTATAAGAGACCTTAATAGTGTTGTGTTTTAGACGACATCCCAATGTCTTAAATAGAAAACATTTCATCTGAACATTAGCTTAGTAGTTTTCTCTGTAACTATGAAATTTGTGAAATGCTAATATAAAAGTATGCACCCAAAAGGCACAGCCACTGTACATGGTTATTTGTTTTTTAAGTTACAGAGGAAAAATAATGACAGAAATAACCCTAGACAATTATAATGTTGTGTTTTGGAAATTATAGAAATACAGTTCAACTAGAAAGCTAATGTCTGGGATGATCCCCAAAACAAAAAGGTGATGAAAAAAAAAATCTCATGTTCATGGATTGGAATACTTAATATCATTAAGATGTCAATACCACCTAAAGAGATCTACAGATAACTCAGTTAAAATAAATGGCCAGTAAGAACATGAAATGATGCTCAACATTACTAATCATTAGGAAAATGCAAATGAAAATTTCCATGAGATACTACCTCACACCTATTTTGATTATATATAATACAATTATATATATATGATTATAATATATAATTATATATAATATACAATTATATGTAAAATATGATTGTACATTGTTGGTGGGATGTAAAATGGTACATCTGCAGTGAAAGACTGCTTGGCAGTTCCTCAAGAAATTAAAGATAGAATTAGCATATGATTCATCAATTCTACTTTTATAGGCATATGCCCAAAAGAATTGAAAACAGGGGGCTGGAACAGATATTTGTACACCAATGTTAGTAGCTGTATTATTCACAACAATAGCCTAAAGGTGGACATAGCCTAAATGTCCATCAACAGATAAATAAATTTTTAAATGTGGCATATACGTTCAATGGACTATTATTCAATCTTAAAAAGGAATGAAATTCTGACATGGTAAAACATAGATGAACCCTAAAAATATTATGATAAATTAAATGATATAGACACAAAAAGAGAAATATAGTATAATTCCACTTAAATGAAGTACCTAGAATAGTCAAATAACCAGTTTCTGAGGGGAGAAAGAAGGCACATGGAGAGTAAATATTTAATGGGTACATCAATTCCGTTTGGGATGATGAAAAGTTCTGGAGATGGATAGTGGTGATTGCACAAAAAACATGAATGTACTTAATACTAAAATGTACTTAACACTTAAAATGGTAAATTTAATGTGTATTTGACCACAAAAAAACTTACAAGAAAACATAAAACAAGAAGGCACGTGTAAGACAACTTTTCTGGTATTAACACAAAGAGAATTGTGACCTATCATCTTTGAAAAAGGCTCTTGCTTTCTGTACTACTGTGGGGGCAGATAAAGACTCTCAGAAGTGTATTTGAAATGTGAGGAGAGCAGAATTCCACAGATACATTGAATTTATGCATGTAGAAGAAACAATTGTATCAAGCTTCTTAAATTTAAATTTATTACCAGGATTTGTCTAAGTAGTCATTGCAGTTCAGAGAGAATTTGAGTGGGAATTTTATGTTCAAGAAATTGATTTTATAGAATATAAAGATTTATAACATGTAAAGTATCAGTGCCTGAATAGAATCTTGTTTTAATAACCCAAGAATGAATTCAAACACTTAAAATGTTAATGGGTAAAAAGAATATGACTAAGAGAGTTTTTTTTTTAAGACTATATCTTCATTCTACCTTTATTTCTTTATGGTGTCATCACAAATTTCACCTTGACAAAGTCCCTTGTTTTCTTCCAGGAATAACCTTTTCTTGCCTATAGTATAATGGACTAAAATCATATGTTCATAGGACTTGGAGGCAGCTCAAGGAGATTCTCTATGGCTTCTCTGTATACTTTGGAAGTTGGAATAAATGGAATTTTCTAACACTGTTATGCAAAAATAGTCCTGCATATATCTGTTTAAGTCCACACGTAGAGTAGATGTATAAAGAGAAGTTATTTTCTGCTCTTGAAAGTTGAATGTTCTTTCACAAGAAAATTTAACCTTGAAATGGAGACAATAAAAGATGACAAACCATATTTGGGGATTGCCATCATCCCTTTA
This sequence comes from Pteropus medius, assembly GCF_902729225.1. Taxonomy (NCBI): domain Eukaryota; kingdom Metazoa; phylum Chordata; class Mammalia; order Chiroptera; family Pteropodidae; genus Pteropus; species Pteropus medius. The sequence continues at coordinate 17,895,657 of NW_024347791.1, read as the reverse complement.
TGTTTGGCTATCACAAATATGTCTGAGTTATAAAGAGATGAGAAACTTGAAAACAGATGGCCTGTTTCTGTCTATATGAATTGTGGAGCATTTGAAAGAAATGTCAATCATGTAAAATGAAATGTAAGATCAGTCTACCATTTGATAACTTTCTCTTTACATTCCATTTGTGAATTGGTGCCATATCTTTTTCTTACTGAAGTGAATTGAGAGTATTTTTTATTTATTAGGATAATTTTCATATCTAATAGCATATCATTTATTTTTAAGTGATACAAAGCAAACAGGTATTGATATGGCAATCAACCAGAACCATTTGACTTTTCTCAAATGTTTATAATAAGTGTATAATCCCAAATGAAGCACAATAGTGAAGTAGCAGAATTGGGTGACTAAAACCACAAACTTTGAAGGCAAAAAGTCCTCAGTTTAAATCACCTTATTTTAATCTCTGTATTATTGTCTGAATTGGGGAATTCTAATATATACCTAATTCATAATCTGTTCCAGAGAAGAGATAACATCTTTAATAAACTATTTTGCATAGATTAAACCCTAATGACAGCCATGCAACAACTCACATCTTTTTACCATGTTCTTTAGAAGTTTCTTGTTAATATCATTATATAACAAATATATGGGTGTTCACATATGTTTTATATACACACACACACACACATGCCTGTGTGTAATAATAATACAGTGTTATATATAATTTTTTTGGATATACATTTTTATAATAAAACTTCCAGTTCTTTTTCGTTGAAGAAGATAATAGGCATAATATTTAAAATGACTCTAACATTTTTCTATAACTATTATAACCAATCAGAACTATATATCAAAACCACAAGGCAGCTGCTGGAGGACAAGATGCCTAGACCTCACTGTGTGAAACAGTATTAGTAGCTTTGAGGTGGTGCTAAGCATCCTCTGTATTTTAAAAGTACTCTTCCTAGAAATTCTCATTTACTTTCTCATGCATGAGTGATACCTCAGCATTTCTGTATTAGATAATAAGTCCCAAACACATGTGTTATTATTGTAACTCATGGGTAGAATAAATGAGACAAGATGAGTTTATTTCCTTTCTTGTCCTTCTAAACTTATGCTGAGGGGCTAATCTTATCCTGTGTGTGAATTTGGGGTAGTCTCTATGACTTTTAGAGTCATTTTCAAATAATAAAAGTCATCTGTTTACATACACCCCTACACACAGGATATCCTCAGTTTAGTTATTAGGCTTTCCAAGCAAGTATTTCTAAGAAAGCTTCTGTCAGAGTTAAAGACTTCCCCTGCCCCAGCACAGCTTTAGTGATTAAATTGCTGTTTGTTGCATATCAAAGAAGCCTGCCAATCTACAGAATCCAGCATTCTAGATTTTTCAAGTATGAATCAAACACTAGTCCACAATGTCTTTCAAAATCTAGGAGACACTTAAATAAGCTTTTAAACGGTCACCTTGGAACCTTTTTCATTTGACTGACGTATTTTACAGAATAGAATGTAAAATTTTTAGCTTCAATAGTGTAGAAGGAAAGGTATAGCTAATAGAGGTTGGTTAGAGAATTGATGAGATGATGAGCAAGGAAAAGACAGTTTCATGTCAATGTCTAAGGTAACAAAATAAGAAGCAGAGATTTAAGAATATGGTTTAAGTTGTGAAGGTAACCAAAAATATTACTAATAAAAGAATAATAAAAATTATGAGGAGGCAGGAGAGAACAGTTTTGAGTGATATAAATAGACATGGTCTTATCTTTCAGAGTGAGGAATTGTAAATGAGTAGAATTGGTAAACCAAGAAAATCATATGTAAAGATAGGATTATAATAGGAAGGTGCGGCAGAATATTGTAGCCCTTCTCTAACACTAATTTTATTAGAGTTAATAAAAACATTTAAAAACAATAATATGACTTTATTATCCTGACTTTTCTAAAATTAGTTCATTGGGTGAGTCCTTTCTAGATATACTGAAAATTTAATAATAAAAATTAAGTCAATGTTAACAATGTTTTTCACCAGTAATAATTACCCCCAAAATGATGTTAGATGCTTATCATGCTAATGATATTTAATAAGGCAAAGGTTAATTTACTAGGGACCCTATATTATGTTGAAATTTACTAACATCACTGTTTTTCTTAAGCAATAAATTCTTTTAAAGCAGCAATGAGGCTCTGAATGTCAGAAATCAGTGTTCAAATTGAACCTCCCATGATAAAAAAAAACTGATTCATCATCTTCTTTTCTAATTGTATCTTCTTTGCTCCTGTAATTAAGTCATACATACCCCTTTTTCCTTTCAGTAAATAGGAATGCTCTCCATTGTTGTCAACTATGCTCTCCTGTTATCCATTCTCACAATTTTATACACTTAGATATATTTCTCTTTTATATCTTTTTTTTTTTTTTTACAATATTGTTTAGTTTAAATTTCCTACAGGATCGTTTAATTTAAACTGATATGCTAAGTGCTAGATCACACAGCGCCTGGAATATGGTGCCTGCAATGAATGGGGTGTCTAGAATGGGCTAGGTTATGAATGAACAAATGAGTAAATGAATACATTTATAGAAAGGAAAGATTTAAATTGTTTTAAAAATGTAAGGAGATTCTTCAAACAAAAAATGTTGCTCTATAACATTGAATTATGGCAGTAGGACTAGATTGGTAGGGATTAAACTGTTTCCTAATCAAGGATAGTGACCAGAAGCACTATGCTACCTTGTGTAGTTGGCCAAATCCTATGTAATCCTCAATCCATATTATGTAGGTTAGATTTTATTTCTGAAAACACACAATTTCTCTTGGACATATATCTTTTTTACATATATATTTATCATTAAGTATACATTTTATAGTTTTACAATTATATTGTCTTAACATACACTATGTTAACATTAACCCTTTATGTGATCAAGTATTTCTTTTCTCATTGTCAAGTGAAAAATTGAGCTTTTGTTAAAGTAGCTGATCTTTCTCTAAATTCCTTTAGTTAGGTTGCAGAGTGCCCACCTCTTGGTTTTATGGATCAAAGAACCTATAACCCCATCAAAATAAAGTCTATTTGCTACCAATTACATTTGGTATACAGTGATATGAAATTAATTTTCCAAGAGGACTCTATAACTGAAGCTTCTTTTAGTTACTTGTAATGAAAATTCTGACAGTCTTAGTCACCCTCTTGTTATTACAGCAGTGTGTAGCTTTTAAAAAGGAATGGCTTGAATTTCAATTCAATTTTATAAAACATCAAGGTGCATTTACTTTGCCCTGTATAAGATACTGATGAGTATGCAAGATGAGGTTAATTCAATGGGCAAAATAAATCAATTCCGTGTCTCAACTAATAGCCTTAATAGTTTAGCAAGCCACATAAAAGTTTGCTTTTAAATGGGCACTTAGGCTAATTTGACAGCATGCTTGCCATTAGGCAATAATTATTGTCATTACAGTAACATTTTTTCTTCTATTCCTAGTGAAATCTAGGAAAAACACGAGGTAAGAAGAAAGGAGGACAAACTTCACTGCTAACATTGACTTGTGGTACCTGAGTCAAACTCATTATGCTTATTTATGTAACTGAAGCAACTAATAAATTTTCATAGCCAGATCTTTGTACCTGAAACACTTTGCATTTATTAGTTAAAATTATGCACCATATACATGATTGCTTAAAGAAAAGGGAGATTTTATTATAAAACTGTTTTGTATTATAGCATTAGTCACTTTCTTCCAATTTTTGAAACAAGATAGAAACTTTCTGTGTAAACTGCATAAATGCCGGGTTGTAAATTTTTTTTAGCATAATATTGTAATAGAACATTAAATAGAGTTATTTTTGAAAATTTGAGTCTTCACAGGCAAAAACATTTGAGTGTGTATATAAAACCTGAAGCGGTAACGCTCAACTGGTCTCTTCCTCTTGTTCTTTCCCTCTTCTCCTCCCTTCCCTTCCTTCTTCTCTTTCCTTTCTCATTTCTGCCCTCCTCCACCTTTCTTCCACAATGCAATAAAAATGCAAAGAATATGCTGTCTTCAATGAAAATAGATATTTAAGCAACATAATTCAGTGATATGTTGCATAATATTTTTCTTTTATACTCCTCTAGATCAAAGAAGCAAGGTAATAACTTTATATTCCAAACATCTTATAATAAGCAAACCAGTTAGTCTGAAACTTCTTTTCATAATTTTATAGATCTAATATTAACGTTTTGCTTTTTCAAAATCTAAGCAGATATTAATGATCCACTATTATATATTTTAAAGTTTTATTTCTTACCCGTGTCTTTAAGAAAATTGTACAAAATAAGCTGGGGTTGGTAATCCTTCCCACTGCCTATCCTTATAAATAAAGTTTTTTGTTTGTTTCTTTTTTTTTTTTTTTTTTTACATTTCAACATCCCTCTTTTTGTAAATAAAGTTTTATTGAAACACAGCCACATCTTTTTCTTTACTTATTGCTTATGACTGTTTTCACAGTACAGTGGTAGAGTTGAGAAGTTGCAACAATTTCTGTCTGGCCCTAAAAGCCTAAAATATTTACTCTTTAGCTCTTTACAACAAAAGTTTGCCCACTGCACAAGAGCACACATTACATTGAAATTTTGACCATCTTGTCAAAGACTGGACTATCACATCATTGGTTGGAAGGCTTGGAAGGACACTGCCTCACACTATATGATTGTTAATCATTTAGGCATGTATTCTTTTATTCAACCATTCTTAAAAGTTTCCTTATGCCAAGTACTTTGCCAGGTGATAAGAAGACAAAACTTAGTAAGATAGGCCTTGATGATAAGCAATGTGCAGATACTTATTTTAATGTAATGTGCTAAACTCTAATAGACATATGATCATTCTAGCACTCTTATACAATTCGTAAGGTATACTATGAAATTCACATTTGTACTCTTTAATCTTCCAATTCTCTAAAGTAATAATTTTCTGAAAAGTGAAGCAGTAGCCTTTGACTTCTGAAATCACTGTTCTTTAAACCTTTTGAGATATGTAGTGAAAATTCACAGCTAAAGGACCATATAAATATGTTATAAATAGTATTATTGCTTTTACTATCATAATTATTTCCATTTTTCTGTCTGCTTCCTCTACCTATACTTCTTTCAAACACATTTTTAGAATTAAACAAGATACATGTCTTTCATGTTTTAAAAACCTTTGCTCTCCTTTAAATGGAAACCGTGTTGCACCAGAATTTTCTTCCAGCAGCATGGGCTCTGACTCCTTGAGGACACACTCAATATTAAAAGGATAATCTGGAGAACTGGAATAGAGAAGATTAGAACCCCCTTCACTTTTTCGCCTAGTTTATCTTTTACCTCTTTTCTACTTTACTAAAGCTATGGATTCAGAGCTGCAGGTTTTTCTAAAGGAGGTCAAATTTGGTGAACAGATATAAGAATGAAAAATTAGTATTTCCTTATCCTCCTTTCTCTGGAATCATCCAATCATCAAGTGTTTATTGAAAAGCTATTACATGTCCAGCACCATGCTAAGTGATAACACCAAGCATAAAGCTTCAGCAAAAATGGAATTTTAATTGTGTGTTTTTCTTTAACTTAAAATCACTGGTATCTACAAATGTGCTCCAATCTACCAGTACAGTCTTATTTCTCTCTAGCTTAAAATGTCTTCTCTTTTGAAATCATTTTCAGTTTTCAGGCAGTGTTAATTGTTCCAACATCTGTGTTAAAAATAGCCCATTATGCATCTATTGGTAGCAACACCTAACTAATTTTAATGTGAATTACGTATTTACTTGCCAGACTCTCTTTCTAACTTGTCAGCTTTCTGAGCTGAGGAAGCTGTGTTTCACTCATTTCCTTCCCACCTCGGGTTCCACCATAGTGCCTGCCTGGAATATCATAGGCACTTAATAAATACTAGTGGAGTATGATTAAAAAGAAACCTCCTGTTCACTATTAGTTTTTATATAAACACACATTCGACCAGAAATTACGACATTCTTTTTTTAAACTTTATTGGGGTGACATTGGTCGATAAAATTATACGGATTTCAAGTATAACATTCAATACATCATCTGCATATTGCATTGTATATTCACCACCCAAAGTCAAGTCTCCTCATAGACACATACAACAGTTTAATGGTTACCAGGGGGAAAGGGGGAAGAGAGGGAGGTACTACATTCTTTTGAAAAATAGAAGATATTAATCTAAGAGGATACTTTTAGATCAAAATTTAATCATCTTTAGAATTTTTAGTATTTAAAAATATATTTGGTTAGGATTAATGATATCAACAATATTTGAAGAGGGCTGAGTCTGACAAAAAATCAGAACTCCAAGTCCTATACATGACCTTCAATTGAAAAGAGAAATTGTGTTGGGGAAAGGAGATATACCTGAGTAAATGTAGTATTATGAGTGACAATTAGACTTGCAGATATAATATCTACAAACTTCTAGGTTAACCAAGCCTTATTATGAGATATGAGTCTGTGTTACTATATTTATTCCATAATTTCTAACAGGTAAATATTGATATCTTTCAAAGGCAATGCTTGACATATAAATAGCCCCCAGCAAGTTATTAATGCAAAATATTGACTGAATATTTAAATAACTTGGTATTTTAATGCTTTTCTCTTGGAGAAAATTATTTCTCCCTACTTCCACAGAAGTTGCTTTTCAGATAATGTCAATTTTAAGTATTCATCGAAATAGTGTGGAGATTATATGTATATATATGTGTGTGTGTATGTATGTGTGTGTGTGTGTGTATTAATTCTTCATGTCCTTTAGCAATGTAAAGTTATCTTCTCTAGGTAGGGAACTCATATCTTTGTGAATAAGATTTAGTGTATGATAGATAACAACAGGTTGGCTCACTGCAGAGCCTGCAAAACACAAATAATAGGAATCAAAAGCCACAAGAAATATGTTCAGGGAAAACAGGTCAATCTTGGTATATTCATTTGTATATCCTTTTTTTTTTTTTTTAAATCTAGAGGTTGATGCATTTTGATCAAAAACCAACATGCATCAATAAGACCAGCAAGCCTATTTAGTTGTGCTTTTAAATTTCCTAGCAGGCAGTTTCTCTTCTGGAGCATTTGGAAATGGAATTTTTTTAAAGAAAAAATTTATTGACTCAAAGCTACAAAAGGAAAATATGCTGTTAACAGGAGACTTCAAAGTAAATAATTTGCACAGTTTTATGCTATAGTGACCTACTCTCTTGATCTTGAGAGAAAATGTGTTTTTTATTGACTATGCATTTTGCCATAATAAAGTTCAGTGTTACTTCTAGGATCCAACATTTTTTTGTAATCAAAAAAATGATTAGTGGTTTGTTTTTTCATCTAGCCTTCACTTGTTTGAGGGAGAAAATGTGAAGCTAGTGCATAAAGGACTTTATACAATGCCTAGTCTTTGTATTGAACAAGTAGGACTCACTAGATGCCATTATGACATTGACACACTATCCTTTTATTCCCCACAGCCCCTTCTGTTCCTTTAAGAAAACAGTGCCAAGTTCATGATGTTTCTGGACTTTCTTAGAAAGTGTAAAGCCCTAAATTTGCTTTAAGTCACCATCATAGTACAATTCTGAAGTTTGAATGTCTAATTGTTGACAATAATTCAATAAATGATTAATGTCACATAGTCCCCCCCTTGCCACACAGGGCTTCCTGCAGTGGGGGAAGGGTACATGGTCCTTTTTTCTCCTTTACCTTCTCCCCACCTGCTAACTGCTATTATAGAACCTTTCCAGTTTGGAATGGTGGAACTGAAGGAAAAGTTTTCAGGCTGTTTCCTACTTAAACTCTCTGGGCCAGTAAGAATATTAAAAATACTACATGCAAATATATAATAACATTATTGACATAGGAATATATATGTGAATAATTATAAAGTCTTTTATAATACTTAAAATACTGAAGCTGATTCTTTTCCTTGTGTACGTTATCATGGACTCGTCAGAGGCGCCCCTGCAGGAGCCCTCCTGCTGCAGCTCTCAGATCTATGCTGCGTCTCTTCTCTGACTGGCCACCCACCAGCCCACAATTGTCCTTGCTCCATTTAAGCCAGGCTCTGGCTGTGAAATCTTGCACCTTTTATGTCATCCACTTGGTCAGGAATTAAAATGTTTTGAGGTTGGGTTTCTTTCTTGTAGGGTTCACATTTGGACCATAGGAAACCCACAGGCATCCACTTACCCGTATGAAAAGGGAATTTATTCCCAGACACAGCACAACTCACCTTGGCTCCCCCGACAGTAACTCAACTGCCATCGTTCCTTTTACTCAGATATCCTGCCCAGGAATCTGATGCCAGATCACTGAGTCCTTGAAACTCCAGAAGAAACATTGCAGACTCTTCAAGTGGTCCTCTTAAGTTCCCTCTTGCTAAGTTTTAGGTAATAGAAGTAGCACTATAGCCTGCCTTGAGGAAGGGGGTGGGACTTGTAGCTCTCTCTCCAATAATCTGTCTTATAAGACTTTCCCGGCCCTCTTTCAGATTCTAGGCCTGTGGAGCAGCTCAGGTCTCACATGAGACCTACTGAATCAAATTCCACACTTAACAAGATCCTCTAGTGATGTATATCCACATTAACATTTGAGAAGTATGCTCTTTTTAGACTAGGGGGTGCTCAAAGTTTATTGGGCATCGTAATCATTGGGAGAGCTTGTTAAAACATAAAATGCTAGATCTTAGCTTCAGAGTCTCTGATTCAATAGCTCTGGGTTTGGGTCTGAAAATTTGCACTTCTCCCAAGTTCCCAGGTGATGCTGATGCTGCTAGTCAAGAAGTCACATTTTGAGAAGCACCGTATTTATACCTGCACTTTCCCATGCTGCAGCCATAGTCACATGGTGTGATCAAGCATTTGAAATATGCTCTGCATTGCAATGTGATGTAAGTATAGAATACACACCAAATTTTAAAGACAGTAGGAAAAAAATTCAACATATCACAGTTAAAGTTTTTGTTGATTACATATTGAAATGTTAATAACTAAAGTGAGTTAAGTAAAAATATTATTAAAAATAACAACCGTTTTTATGTTTACTATTTTTAATTTACTAGAAAATTTAAAATTATACATATGGCTCACCTTATGTTTCTGTTGGCCAGCACACTTTATTTTAATCTCTGGCTGGCTATGGAGTTCCTAAGTGGTTTCTGAGACTGATTCTTATTCACCTATGTTGCAAATTTATTATTGGTTGGTTGTTCATCTTACTTTGGTATGCCATATCTAACAGACCTTAGCACCTCAGGGAAAATTGTAATTTTAACATTCTAGCTTGCACATAAAATAGCTTGCTTAATCCTCATACAAATACTATGAAGAGGGTATTATCATCTGCCTTTTCCAAATGAGAAACCTAAAGGGAAATAACTTACTGAGGGTCCTCTAACTAGCAAATGAAATCCACAGATATGTTCCACACTTTTCACTTCACCATGCAGCCTCCACTCTAGAACAGTGATATGCAGACATTTGTTCTTATGAATTGTTGGGATACTATCTGCTCAAATTTGTACAAGTTTAAGTTCATAGGAGTTTTATATAAAAGTAAATAAGTCTGGCAGCAGCTGATTTTTTGAGCAAGGGAAACATTTCCTCTTGATAGAGAAGTCTATGTTGTAAATGTTAGTATTTTTAAATACATTGTAGCACTATAATTATTTTTGGCTGATTTGCCAACTCAAAATCTGTTTTTAGACCTAGGGCCCCATTGGCCCCATTGTATCATTATTATTTTTATAGTTAATATTTAATAGAAGCAGATTCATTTGGCTCTTTCTTCTATATTTGTACCAGACTTTTGAGTATCCTTCTCTTCCTCTGACTTCATGAGTGGTCAAAACAGAAGTAATTGTACAAAGCAATAGGTAGTATCAATGGAAAAATCCTTGACTATTACATTTCAAGTCAGCTCTGTGGGGCTAAATAACTCAAGCCAATGTACCTCTCTGTGATGCTTTCCATAAAAAGTGGGTGATATTTTTCTCTTCTAAATTCCTATAGCTTTTATTTAGAAATACTTCTAATTATACCACTTAAAAAACTTTATTGCAATTTTCCTTAGCATTCCATCTCCTTAATTAGAAGATGACCTTCTTGAGGATAGGGAATATAGATAGATAGATAGGTAGATAGATACATACATACACAGAGATATGGATAGAAAAAAGTGGATATATATTCATATTTATCTATATATCCAATCTATCTATCCATATCTCTATCTATCCTCAGGACAAGTAAACATGTATACATGCGATAAATGATCTGCCTTGAACTTAATGTTGAAATGGTTTTAAATCTGTCAAGAGAAACTCTTTGCCTTCATTCACAGTTTTCACAGTCAACTTTTGGCTGTCAAAATGAGTATTGAAGGTTTCATAATACTAAAATGTATTATTCTTTGGGGTGTCTGAATCTCTCTATTTTAAAAGTCCTATAGCCTATAGCAGTGATTCATAGGTATATGGCTTAATGAACTAACATATTTCCAAAAAATATTGGAAATCAGATTTTTATATTGCTATGCATAACCATTAAACATTTGTGTTTGTTTACAAAAAGATGATCATGTAGAAAGGATGTGATCTCAGAATAAAAACCAATTTTTGAAAATATAAATTTGCTTTTATTTAAAACTTCAAGACACTACTCTCCTTATGCTCTTTTTCCCACAGACTCTCTTTGGCAGTAGTCTGTAGACTAGAAGGAGAGAACTGCTTGTCTGTGATTCAGAACCATAGTGTAAAGAGTATGAAGGGCAGTGAGGGGAATCTGATGACTCTCCCTTATTTGCAGGGCCTTGTGTATACAATCCACAGCAGAAGCTCATTCGTGGTCAATTCACGTGCATGAGACAGTTACCTTTACTTCTTTGGCTTAATGAAACTGCCATGGCAGAAAGAGAAAGAAACACAAAAATTTAAGCTTTGAAAAAGTTAGATTCTCCCTTAATGGAAAGATGTGAATTTACATATATATATGTTCAGAAATACTAGAAGATTTTAACAGTCATAGAAACCATGTATCTTTTGGCAGTATAAAAATGTTTTGTGCCCACCACAGGTGATCTATGGATTCTCTTCCTCATTGACAAACTGACTACATACTTGCCAAAATTAATGGAGTGGAAGCAGAAGTAAATTCAGATGTAAACAATACCATTATGAGAAAATATACTTTTGTCTCATAGGAACCAATAAACCTAACTATTCCTTCAAAATGACGCATCCTGTGCCTCAGATATTCCCACATACTGGAAATATAATTTCCAATAATTTATTTATTTGGATAGGTCTTCCATTTATAAACTGCTAGCAGGGCATATGCAAGTTTTAGAAAAAAAAGGCTCTTACAGTAATAAAATACATTAATATAATATTCAAAGCAATAGAGCCAAGACAGACTACCTAATTGTTTAAATTCATTCTGTCTTTTTTTAGTCTTTATCTAACAGTAATTATTTTCCAGCATCCTCACTTAATTTATTACTTCTTATACCTCCGACCTCTTTAGAACAAGATAGAGCTAGTGATTACAGAAGATTTGTGATTCACCTTATTTTTAGTAATTGTAGAATTTCCTTCTTCTCCCACATCACAAATAATACCAACCTATTTTCTTGCTTTTGCTGTGTTTAGCTTTTTGTACAAAGAAGTAAACTGAAAGCCTTCTCAAAGTGCTGAATGCTTACCGCCTACACTAATGCTGAACATTCACTCCACCTAATACACTTAAGAACGATGTATCCAGTGAAAATATAAACTCCAGGGACCCCAGTGAATAACAAGCTTCAGCCCTTTTCACCTTGCCATACTCTAACTTGCTTTCTTCCCTGTTGTTGACATTTTATGTCTTACACTTCTTGCCATTTTTATTCCCCACCCCTTGTTTTCTTTTTACTTGATGTACCTCCTCTGACATTATCTCTGACTCACTTTAGGTACCAATCTGCATTTATCCTCATCATGATTTATTTCTGGATCCTTCAGTCTGTCTTCTCCCCCCAAACCTAGTTCTGGACCTTGAGACCTTATGTCAGGCCTATTTCATCTTATAAAAGAAGAGTGGGCCCTCGTTGAACAAAGCTGAACTTCTTTAACAAAATAGTTAAACTTAAAAAAAAAAAAATAGTACCTTATTTCCAAGTAAATCAATTTTTGAAATAATGGTCATATTTCCTTAACTCGAAGCAATTCGAGTCATTATTTTCCTTGGAGTCTATTATTCAAAGTCCTCTATCAGTATAATGATACTTTATATGGAAGCATATGATTTAAACACCATTGTCAAATAGACAAAGAACATTATGGTACAGTATGTATATACCACATAAATGCATAATTATAACAATAGTTATTGCAAAGCTTCATTAATAAAAGGAAGAGAGATCAAATATGGGGAGTAGAAAGTCCATAGCTAATCTTTCAAGAGGAATTGTGTCAGTTACAATGAATTATTTTATTACCACTTCCAGTATTCTTGAAAAACAACAACAAAATTATGTGGAACCTTAGAAATTGATTGATTAAATGTCCTTGAAAACGTGATTTTTGCAACAGCAGAACTTAAAAAATGACATAAAATTAACAGTTTATCTCTATAGGAATAAGGAATTTGATAAAAGAGTGTAACTAAAAGAAACTTGGGGAAGACAGAGAAGAAATGTTTTAACATTGGTTTGTAAAACAAGGATGCAGATTACTTTCTCTATATATACATATAAGTAGCCTCCTGTTAAATCAGGGTTTTCCACTTTGATAGTATCTTAAAATATTCTGGGAAACTTTTGCAAAACACTGATGCCTAGGTCCCACCCTCAGAGATTCTAATTCACTTATAAGTTTCCCAAGTTTTACTTTATCTTCAGGGTAGTCAACCATTGCAATAGGTAATTTCAAAAGAAACTTTACTTTGTTCATTTCAGAGTTAGTAAACCGCAACCTAAATTACCATGAATAAGATGACTAAACTTTGGGCCTATCTTGGTCTCTTTGCATTCCTGTCCCTTTGTCAGGGACACACACAAAAAAACTATGAATTCTCCCAAAACTAAACTTTGATTTCTCTCAGGAAATAGTCTGAGCTATAGCTCTGGTTGCTCCACCCAATAGCCAAAGTATGTTCAGGTTTAGAGTGACCATGCAAGAAGAATGATAGGAAATACAATATTTCCTCTCATCTGATGTTTTTAGAATATGGTCATAGCCATAGCCAGATGCCTCCAGTGGCCATTTGCTTAGTGATATCTAGAGATGACCTACAGTTTTGCACTTTTATGGGGAGACATCAAAGCAGTTTTGACAAGAATCATCTGAAAAACAAAACAGAACATGAATTAATGACCTGTCATCATGAATATATTCAAACTAGAGCCTTAATCAAGACAATCATTAGAAAATTACCTTTCTTTCTTTCTTCTCTCTTTCTAGTCTTTGGGATGATAGTACAGAAAGGTTGGCATTCCTCCCTGACCTCCCCTCCCTTCCCGTAGCCTTTCCTTCCCCTTCTCCTTCCCCTGAGTCTCCTCCTCCTCTTCCTCCTCCTCCTTCTCTCTCCCTCCCTCATCTTTCAATCTTCTATCTATATTTTTTAAATTATGAACAAGAAAAACAGAAAAAGAATATAAATAATTTATAATGGTTCTAGCAAGTGATAACTATTATTATTTGGTTGTCCACCTGTCTAGTATTTAAAATATATTAGGATGGTATTACATATACAGTTTGTAACATATTCTTTTCATTTAATAAATATATAACAAATATTTTCATTGTAAAACCCTTGATATTTATTAGAATATCTATTGTAGGACTATAATCTTCTGGAGCAGACCTTGGGAACCTCGAATTTTAATTAAATAATTATTGTGAATTTTGGGGGTCTTTGGGTTTTTTAAAGGTTTGCTGTGTTATTTTTCTAAATATATGAAGTATATATATTTATGTGTCTATGTTGAACTCTTTACACATATTATCTCATTTAACCCTCATAGCAATCCTTTAAGGCAAGCACTATTATTTTAATTTGACAGAGAAGGAATTGAGGCTCAGATTAAATAAATTTCTGAAGATCAGATTCCTCCATTTGTAAAACTCACATTTCCACTAATACATCACATTGTCTCTCAGATAATACTGCTAAGGCTATTCAGTCTAAATTTTTCCAACATTTGCGTATGAACATGTTCAAATATAGAGCAAATTTGAAAGATGTTCCAATGAGCACCATATATTCACCACCCAAATTCTACCGTTAATGTTTTTACTATATTAGCTGTATCACATATCTATCGTTCAATTATCTTGACATCTATCCATTTATCCATATTGTTTTTAATGAACATCAATCCTTGATTTTGGAACCCTATTATACCAGTGCCTAAACTAAGCCATAACTATGATATTTTGAAATTGTTTTAATTTTTTTCCATTTGTTTTTTTTGGGTCATAAGTAGGAATGATCAAACCAAAATAGTATTAAGAATATATTAAGAATATAGAAAATCATAAAGCTATTACTAGTCAATGACTTTATAGGATCAGAAAAATTAAGAAATACTGGACTGGGTGATCTCAGCAATCCACGTAAGAGAACTGATTACTAGTTACAGCTACAAGATCCTTTTTGCCATGTAAGGTATCACAGTCAAATGTGTGGTGTTTCATCATATTCCTAGTCCATGGAATTAAGGCACAGAATTTTGGTGAGCCATTGTTAGAATTTTGCCTAAAACAACTTATTTTAAATCTGAAAACTAACCCTTTGGACTCGTATAACTCTTTTGTTTATAATAGCCATAAGAGTGCTTTCAGAATTCATAGAAACTTATGAGATTATTCTAGTGACAAAATAATATTTATGCTTTTTAAACTTCTATTGTGAAAATAAGAATAATTGTTGGTGTTTCTTACAAAGAACACATGATTTATTAAAAGAAATCAGCACAATATAAGGAAATGCCTACACTACTTAGAAAGAGCTAGTTTATAAATATTTAGCTTTTGGGCATTCTTCACACATGTGTATTTTTCCATTATGAAATCTGGCATTTAGTTCTATGCTTTTCAAATATAAGAAACATATTGCTTCTATTTTTACTAAATGTTTTTATTACTAGTAGAAAGAAGGTATAAAAGAAGTAACACTGTTTTCTTTGTATAATTTTGTTTATTCCTTATTCTAAAAATCATTTGAATCACCACCTTCTCTTAAAAATGTTGAAGTTCAGAAAATTTCAACAAGATTATCTTAGCCTTACCAAATCCTTGAGAATCATGCTCGTGTTTTGAGGAGTGAGGGAAGATAAGACTAGGTTGGCATTTGACAACCAAGAAAGTTAAATGAAAGAAAAGAACAGTTGATTAAATTCAGACCCAGTAAAATTAAATATTACTTTTTATTAGCTATGTGGCATTCATAATTCAAAGAATAAAAAAAAGGTCAATGATCCAAAAGAGTTGTTTCTATATGCAATAAAGGTATGGCAGAATCGCTGTCATCTCCCAAGTATTCCTATAAAGCTTACCACCCAACTCCCCCTGCTCCACCCCCACAACCAAAAGTGCTAATAAAGCAATCAGAAGAAAGCGTCTGCTCATTTCAAATGTGAAAATTTATATGCATGCTAGAACATTTATGTAATATCTAAATAGAAATACAGGGTCTCACAGAGGGTTTGGAGAAAAGCAATGACACTCTCAGATCAAGATTTCATTTTATTCATTTCAAAAACATTTACTTGATTTTACTCCTGTTATTAAATGAACAAGTGTTTAGTCTGAGCAATGGAGAAAATATAGACTATTTGAAAGGAAGCAAGCCATCATCCAGGCTCTCTCTCTAAAGCTTTCACTGTCGATATAATATTAGATGTGTTTATTCTAGGTTTTTCTCTAAGCAGATATATGTAAAAGCTGATTTACAAACTTAATATTAGAACAAGCATTTTTCTATGCTATTACAGTTTATTCATAATATCAGTTTTGCCTCATTCTTTATCTTATATGAATTTCATCATAAGTAATATTACCTTATACTTAAGCATTGCTTCAGTTAATGTGTTTAAATATGAATGATTTAATTCTTTCATCATATGCTAACTGTTCTACATTAATTTCTTGTATTCAACTGCCTTATGCTTAGTGTATTCAGTTTTAGAAAATTTCAACATATAATATAACACAGGGTGTTATGTAAAATGTAATGGCAGCATTATTATTATATAAAAAAATGTATTTTCCCTATTTCTGTAGCAGCATTTTTACACTCATTAAATGTGCAAAGATGATGGCTATGAATTTATGTCATGTACTTTTGATACGTTAAAATACATAAGTGAAATTGTCTTTAAACTATTTCATGATGTTTACAATCAATTTGATTCTAGATACTGAATTCTCCAAATTGACCAATTCTCAGAGAAAATTTAGGATAGCAATTTTGCTAAAGTCATCAAAAACCTAGAAAATTTTAAAGTGGCTAAAAGCTCATAGACTTTCTGTTCCCCCATCTAAAGTTATTGTTCCTAAATATTTATCTTACTGACAATACAGGACATTTTAAAGTAGAAACTCAATTAAAACAATCATGGGCAACAGGAGAAGGGGTAAAGGAAGCATTCACATTGTTGTTTTAGGTGGCCTGCTCTGCAAGGGCATAGTGGCCAAAAGTACACCAACAGGGATTCCAAAATCTTTAAAAATAATTTAAGTTTTCACCAAAGTGTCTTGAGGAAATGGAAAAAGGAGCTTCCACCAGGCTGCACACAGGAACATTTTTCAAAACTACTCCAAATTTTGGCACCCAATTTTTTGTTTTATCTAGGCTATGACCCAAACGTTGCTGTCTTTTTAAAACATATCTCCTAGCTTTCCCAGACTTTCTAGTTTATTTTCTGTTCCCAGAGGTATCATCATGTCCCTTCTCATCAGAAACTTTCTCTCCCGTCTCCCTTTTCTGTCCTACTTTATTCTCTAAGTTTGACTTTAATTAGCTCAACAAAAACCCACCTATACAAACTAGAAAAGAGCCTTTCTCCTATAGGCTGTGGATTTAATTGGGCATTTCTGTCTTTAGATGTCTTGGGGTCTGCATACCCTGGGGAGGGTACTAAACCCCTTTCCTCCTCTTGACACTTGGGTCAATTATTTGTGATAGCTGACCCAAGATGACCTAAGGATGGTGGTCTTGTGGAAGCAAACTGGAAAATCTTTATTGGACCCCAAATTAGTATATGAGAGTTTAAAATTCTAACTGCCCTGAACTCTGAAAAAATACATAGGTTTTATAGCTCCTTTGCTTCCACCTTGTATTTTTGAAGCTGCTTGATAAATATAAAAGTACCAACACATGAGGCATGGAAGGGACACTTGAAGTAGTTCCAGTTCAGTGTAATAAGAATTTATTCATTCAACAAATATTTATTGACTATAATTTTTCAGGTACCCTTTTAAATGCTAGAGATACTGCAACAAACAAAACTGATGAAACTCTCTACTTTCAAGGAGCACACATTACAGTAGGGAGAGACAAACAATAAATAAACAACTTGCCAGATGGTATACTAGTCTGAGCAGATGCCTGATGAAGAAAGTCTAAAAGCCGGCTCAATTTCTCGACAAGACCCAAGTCTTAAAATAACACCAATAATAATAGCTAACAATAATATACCTCCTACCCTGAAAAGACACTGCTTCAAATATTGTACACATATAAATTCATTCAATCCTCACAGTCACCCTTGGTAGAAGATACTATTATCCACATTTTATAGACAGGACAACGGAAGTATATAACGATTAACTTTCCCAAAATCATCACTAGGATAAAGGCAAAGCCAGGATTTAAAACTGAGAAGGTCTATTTCCAGAAAACATTCCTGAAAGCATCTTGATAGTGAAGGCAAGATAGTCCTAACACCTGATCTTTACTGTTGGGACATACTGTAACTATCACATTGGGAGTTAGGGTCTATATGTTTTTTCTTATCCTAAAGCTATGGTTTCCAGTGTTGCTATGTTCTGGTTCATGGAAAATTTTTCATGGTAAAGTGATAAAATTAAAGACAATTCAGAAATATTTTGTAAAGCTAATTTACATAATAATAAATTAATCTCGGGATCAAGAATCCTTTGTGAATTATATATAAAAAGTTTTTACATCTGCTTTTAAAAATATGGGCCTTGCACAGCATTGCTTTTCAATTTTATTTTTAACTATGGAAATATTTCTTCAATCAAATCTTAAATAGAAGCCCTGTATGTAAAATTAAAGACAGCAAAAGAGTGACTGAAACAAAGGCATCAAATGCACACATCTCAGAGTCTACCCTTCAGCTGCCTTCCTTCTTATTTCTTTAGCAGCCACTGAGGTTTCATGTACCATTATTTGGCAATAAAGTGTTACAAATTTTCAAAGTGGGTAAAGTTTTGCTCTACTTTCGATTTTTGTGGTCTAAAGTAACACTGAACAGCCAAATGTGAGCAACTTTCAACCTGACAGGAGGGAGCCCCTCTAGTTTCCAGCACTGTAGTAGAGTGTCTGGCATCCTCAGTCCTCCCAGTTATCCTAGCCTCAGGACAATAAGTCATTGACTCTATTTGCATGATTTCCAGGTTTTCTAAATCTTATCATTCCCATAATTTTCTCACTATTTAATATTAAGCAAAATTTTTTCACACTACTCACACAGTTACCTTACCCCCCTCCAAAGAAAGATGAACTAGTGAAAAAAATATTAAGTTGCGTCTTACATTATTTCTCACATTCTTAGACCTTGGATCCCCCAAGACAAAAACAAACTCTTTAATTTGGTATTCAGGATCATGCACATGCCATCCCCAGCCCTCGTTTCCAGTCTCACTGTCTGCCTTTTTGTCCTGTTCATATCCTGTGCATGAGCTTTGTTACTTTTCTCATGATGCCCATTCATGCCAAGCTTGTCAGGCTTCCATGCCGTCACTCATTCTATCTCAATTCTATCCAGAATCCACCTCCCATTTTTATTTCTCCTCAGACTCCTATTCATCCTTCACGCTTTATATTCAGGGCAGTGTTTCTAATTTCCCTAAGATGGTGAGATAGGAAATCTTTCCTTAATACTAATGACACTGAATCAGTGTTCTCATTCATCTTTTCTGTTAGACTGTTCACATGTTTTTGTTTGTCTTGTGAATGTCTCAGTTTCCACAGCAGATTAAGACTTACTAAAGTTTTAATAAGTTAATAATGCATTTTTCATAACTTTTATTCTGTTTGTTTGAATTGTCTACATGACCTCAAAAACATCTGCATAAATATGTTTGGGTTAAAAAGCAGACAATCTTCATTGACATGGAAGTTTCCAAATGATAACCCAAATGTTGCACTTTTCCCTTGGATGTTTTTAATTTTGTCAGTGTAGTCTTTGGCTACTTTTTTTTTTTTCATTAACTAAAATCTTCAAATAAGATATTGTTATATTCATTCAGGTTATATTTGACTCAAGTCTACATTTCATGAGTCTTCCATAGAAACTTTCCTATCTTCAGTACCATTCTTGAGAAATAATGGTTATATTTAGACATATCAATTTTATTGTTTCATCACACATTTGATATGACAGTTCCTTAAAAACATTCATTGAATTTTTTTCTTGCTTTGTTTTAATCACATTTATTATTATCATGTTCATTAGTATAAGTTTAACATAAGAAAAATGTATAAATACTTATTCTATTTATCAATACCTTGTGGATCCATTTTGCATATAGAAGAAACCAAATATAAAAATTAATTCTAGGCTACATCCCAGATTCCCAATTCGAATCAATTAACATACACATGAAGAAACGTCTGGTGGTCTAGGATAGATTGTTTGATTTCATTGTTGATAATGTCATTCATTTAGTTTTGTTTCCTGGAAGAAAAATGAGTATTGAATGATGACTAGTTCTTCAAGAGATCAAGGTTTCCAGAGATCCTGATATCACCTGCTTTTCTATTGCTGTGGTTTGTTCACTCTGTACACACAGATATGGTAAGTAGTAGGAGAATGAATGAGATAGGAAGGGTAGAGGTGTCATAGAGGAATGGTCTCTGATTTGAAAATGAGAAAATAGATGGATCAAGGATAAGATTAAGTGGTTAGAAAATTGAGTTATGTTTCAAAAGTTATTGTGAGTAGCTATGAAATTTAAATCACAAACGGAATGCTCTATAGTTTTATAGACCATATAATATACATGCTATCTAATTGGCAAGGAAGATTTTAATTTTATCAAATTATATCCTAAGGAGATCCCTAGGAAACTCCTGTAGTAGAAATCACAATCCATGGCGTATTCCACCATCAAGTTTTACAAAGAAAGAAACGTGTTATACAAAGAAACAATCATTGCACATTTCTTCCCCTAGATAGTTGTCTCCTTGAGTCCTAAACATGCTCGACTCTAGTTGGAATGAAGGTGCCAACTTCTGACTGGAGCCCAGTTTGGTGACTTCTTGGGTCTCTGTTCCCCCTTCTTTCTTCCTTCTCAGGGAGATCCAGTGTATGCTGTCTTTACCTCATTTCTTCTGTTTGCCACTGCATGTAGTTATGAAAGTATTCTGATAATCTTTTCTTACAAACAGACATTGTACTTCCTCTGTTTTCTTTCTGCCAAGTGTCTTAGGAAAGCATTCCAGTTATCAGTTACTATAAAAAAATCTGAATTATGACTGAAAAATAAGACTACTTTTAGTGAAAATCATGTCATTAAAGTACTTGTTACCATTTCCTCCAAACTTCTCTTCCTACCGTATTCTCTATCTTGGTAATGGCACAAACAGATGCCCATTGAAACTTTCTCATCTCTCAAACCAGGAAAGGGAAATGACAGAGGTTCCTTTCTCCCTCACCACACTGGCAGCAGTCATGGAGGACAAGTGTCGATCTTTTAATCATCTCTCTTATCTGTCCATTCTTCCTCCTTCCTCAGTACTTTAGTTCCGTATTGGATTATTGACTTTAGTTCAGGCCTTCATTTCTTGTTTTCACCATTTCAATATTTTCCTAATTGTTCCTGCCTTCTTTGTCACCCCTTTATTTTCTTCATAAGACTGTTTGTTGGAGTAATGGTGTTTAGATACAGTCAGTTCATGTTGTGTCTTTGCATACAATTATTCATTACCTTCCTAATTCCCTAAACTTAAATCCAATCTTGCATTGCATATAAAGCCTATTATAATTAAATCCTTTTTTGCCTGTCCGGGTGCATTAAAATCCACTCTGTATCACACCCTGTGTGTTCCAGCAATCTCAGAAGTCATGATGCTGAGTTCCCTCTTCACAGATGTCTTCTTCGCATTTAATGGATTTCCTACTTTCCTGCTTTGCCTAAGCATTTATATCTAAAATTTATGTAATACTACTTCTTATTTAACTGTTTTAATGTTTTCCCTTTTCATTTACTAATATTACTTTCTATTATTTTGAATTACAAGTATACGCACTCACAATCATATTCTGGATTAAATAGACTTTGTTGGGCTAGCCTAGAAACCTTACCATTATTTATAAAGTTATTTCAATTAAAACAAAAGCTACAAGTTCCAAATGACTGTCTGAAAAGCAAGCATTTGGAATATAACCTATTTTTAATTTTGGTCCTACTGGTTATATAAGTAAATGAAGACAAGAACAAATCTCATAGCAAGACTTGCTTGATTTTTAAAACATATATTACTGGTGATATGGGCCTTCTTAAATTAAGTGTGAGATGCTATTTATATACAATAAAAATTCCAGAAACAGCAGAATTTGGCTCTAAATTTAAACATGAATAAGCAGAGAATTGGACACTTAAGTAAATAATGGATAACAAATAATAGGAACCAGATTTTTATGGTTGGAGTTGGAGATTATAGATAAGCAAGAGAAGAAGAATGTTTAGGTTAAACACACACATACACACATTCACCCCTCCTCCCCGCCCCCCGCACCTCACACACACACACAGAGGTTAGTATACATACATATATTAACTTTTTATGTCAGCTGAAAGGGCCTAGAAATTAATGACATCCCAGTATCAGTGTGTACAATTAGCACCCACATCTTGGTTTCTAATGTCATTCTCCAGTAAAAGACACCAAGGCTCATCAGAGAAATTCCTGATTGCCTGATTCTAGGACAAGGCAGGGATTATACAAGATTATCCTGGAGCATCTTATAATGTCAGAAAGCAAGGAAACGTTCAGAAATACATATTGATGAATGTTTGTCAAAGAGATACAGGAGTCATTGTAATAGTTCCCAATGTCCAAAACTGGAATAATTTGAGCAACAAAATATGTAAAGTAGTATTGGGTTATAACCCACAGTATAAAATAAATATCTATGAGTCCATAATAATATAAATAAATGAGTAAACAAATAAATGAGAGAATAGATAAATCTCTTGTGCAGTAGAATCCCAAATAATTCATGTAGGCATTCAGCCCTCATGAAGGTGGGCTGTAACTGCCCACTCCTTAACTCTTGGCTATGTACAGTGGCTTCCTTCCAAAGAGTATAATATGGAAAGTAGGAAGAAAAGAGTAACTTTATACACACACACACACACACACACACACACACACACACACACACACACACACACATATATAAAATCTGATAAACATCACTTCAGCTGAGTGAGAAAGTTTAACATTAGCAATGATAAATCATGTCGACAATATATACCTTTGTCATAAGGTGGTAACGATGGCTCTTTACCTGTGTGGTCTTCCTTCCCAACCCCATAACCCTAGCCCAATCATGGGAAAAACATCATACAATCCCCAAATCAGTGACATTCTGCAAAATACCTAACCAATACTCATAAGTATCAGGTACATCCAACACAAGGAAAGTCTGAGAAACAGTCACAGCATAAAGGACTCAAGACATAATGACTAAATGTAGTGTGGTATCCTCGATGGGATCCTGGAAGAGAAAAGGGCATTAAGTAAAAACTAAGGGAACATGAGTAAACTGTGGACTTTAGTAAATAATATGTTTCAATTGGTTCATTAATATTTGCAAATGTACCATAATAATGCTAATAATAGGAGAAATAGGGAAAGTCTCTCCGACTGCAAGTTGTATGCATTTTCAAAGAAATAGCTTATACATCCTTTTTTTGTTTTCTGCATGGAAATAGTGACCTTAAATGATCCTATGTATGCCATAAGATTAAACCTTTTATTAATTTGGGAAAAACATTGCATTAATTTGTGCCTGGCTACTCCATTGCTATATTCACACTTAGAACCTTCTCTTATGTTGTTCTTGTTTACTGACTCTTGATGGCAATTCTTTCTCATATTCAGTGTTGTTGGAGTATACTTCTGACTCATTTTCGTGAAGAGACATATGGACATCTATCTCCCACAAGTGTTTTTTTTTTTTTATAACCTAATTTTTGTCACCTTTACCATGCCTACCTGAACCAATATATTGTGCTTTTGAATGATAACTCTAAATGGGAGATTTTGAAATAGTACAGTATAAGTTTAAAAATTTAAATTTGGCAGCATTTTAACTCTGTGTTCTATATAAAAGTTCTGGTCATCAAATACTATTTACTTTATAGCTTAAATATGATTTTCTTTTTTTATACTGCTTTTTCCCTTAAATTATTTAAAACATTTATAATATTGAATAACAACAACAAGAAATTAATCTATTGAATGGCAAACATGTATAAAAGTCCTCCAGGGGAATCTGAAAATCTTGACATACTGAGATATAAAGTACAGACATGATTGAGGCTGAGCCAGGACTGAGGACCTCACTACCATGACAGTTAGGTTGGAAGATGTCCACATGTATAGTTTCCTTCCATCCAACTTAACAGATTGGAATGATAAAGAGTGTTCATGTATGTGATATGCATGCATATGTGTGTGTGTAAACTGTATGCTGTAGCATACTGAATGCAATTCTTAGAAATTATCTGCATAACTTTAAAAAATAATGTTTTACTAATAGTCACTTGAAATGCTTAAAGTGTGAGTTGGAGGCTGCTATTTCAAACTACTAACAAAATGATAATTTTACCAGCACTAGATCTAGATTTGAGAGGTATCTTAAAGATCATCTAATCAACCAATAAATTAGCATCTTTTTTTAACTATCTATATCAAGTATTTATTTGAATGGTCATGACATATAGCCAATAAGAAATGTGATAGAATTTCACAAAAGAAGTTAATTTCACAAGTATTTTCCCAGCTGTGGCTCAGCCTCATTTAGAGCTTCAAAGAAAATTATTATATTTCTCTAAAAGTCATGACATTTTATTTAAACTACTACGTAGTATTTTTTTTAAACAATGGAACAACAGAATCCGCATTAAAGAAGTTGCTAGAAGTTGTTCTTTGTTTTTACATATTAACTAAAGTTTTATTTCTAATCATAATGTTACTTCCAACTGCTTGCATGTGACATATATCCCTAAAAATTTTGAGTAAAATATTCGTATAACATCATCTGTATTGCCTTTGAGAGTGTAATTTCTACTGTCAGGAATAGCCAAATTCAAAAGAATCACCTATCTAGAAGTGATAGGCTCTGTGTTACTAATTTTTGTTTTAATTCATTTAAATTTTTCATAGATTGATTTATTCACCCAATGATTAATTAACTTCATCTGCTAAAACACCTTCCTCTCCTAAAGCACCTTTCAAAATTTGACCTATCTTTCTAGATTAAATGCCATTTGTATTAAATCGATTCTAATCTCGAATATTTGTTATATCTCCATCTTTAGAATGTTAATAATAGTAAGTTTTTAATTTTTTTTTGAGATTCTTTTATATTCTACTTTGAAGGACAGTTGTTGCTGTGCATATCTTAGTGCCCATTTCAGCCTATCACTCCTAGGGAGGACTGTCTGCCCCTTTGTCATTCTTAACCTCACCTGGCACAGGCCACTATGCCCTCCATGTAAGGTCACTGATCACAACCTTATGTTTCCATCCTGTTTTTCTAAATTTGTCTTCTTCCTGCTCCCATCCTTGCTTTGTTCTCTGTCTTTCTCTTCTAATCTTCTTGCTTTGAGTATCTGTTATTTCTAAAATGTTTTCTGTTCATATAATTCTAGCCAGTCCTCTACTTGGTTCCTATCCCATAGCTTTGGGAGAAGACACTGTAATCTCACAGGGTTTGGAAGAAAGTGGAGAAATGAAATTTGTCCTACAAAATGAAAGAGTACAGGTGCCAGCCTCAAATACATATAAATGGGAAGAAAGATGAAAGGGTGATTAGATGAAAATGTGCATGAACATTCTGTGGATTGGAATCACAACAGGGTGAGAGAGATCTTCCTCAGGAGACAGGAAGACCAGAGGAGTGGTTATTATTTCAAAATTTACCTGATTGTAAGAAATACCTTACTGACTTTTTAAAATGTAGATTTATGAGAACTATGACCCTAAGCCGAGAAAATCATAGTCTCCTGAGAAAGTGGCCTAGAAATCTGATTTTAAGAAATTCCAGAGTGATCCTTATGATTGGTTAATTTTGAGAAACCCTAGATAAATTGATGCTAATGTCATAGAGACATAAAATGTCAAGAGAACCAGAGAGCGGGAACAATGACCTTCCTCATCCCACAATATGGGATAATTGGGCTAAAAGCACAGAACAGAGTCCTAATGCACAGAGTGCTGTGGCTTCCTTAATGAGACTGCATTAACTCTGCTGGCTGCAAATATTTCTCAGTAAAATAAGAGTAAAAAGGCTTTTACAATAAGATTACCGAGATTTTGTTAAATATGTTTAACCATTAAGGGAAACATGGAAAACTGTGAGATGCCTCCTTCTTCTGAAGCAATCATTTGCTATTAGTATTTAGCCATAAGTTTGCTTTATTCTCTCTCTGTTCTTAGTTTCTCAACCTGCCACAGAGGACTTGAAAACATTATTTGAGTAACATGATGTGGAAAAATCACAAGATATCAATCAGTTTTACAACAAAGCTGATAGTTTATGCTTTAGAGACTATTAGTTTTTCATAAATCATATTAGACTGTCCCTTACTGATGAAATTTAAACACAGTACAATTTAATGAAAATTGTTCTTATAAAAATAATACATATTTCATATTATTACTAAACTGGATTATCAGTGGTATGTAAATTTTCTGTCCCTGTTTTAGCCTAAAGACTAGCATATTTAATGAGGATGTTAGAACTTGAAGAAAATAATGATTCATATATTCATCATTTTTTTTGTTTTCAGTTGGATTTATAATCTTGACTATTGAAAGAGAAAAGTATGGACAAGGGCATTTCATATTCAAAGAACTTTTCAAAACCTGTTTTGTAGTAACTACTGCTTTGATTATTATTTCTCCAATAAAGAATTCTATTTCTCATTCAGTGTACATAAAAATTAATTACAATCAAAGCATTTTTATTGCCTTATGCCTCATATAGTTGATATTTTTTGAGTAAAAAATGAATAGCTTTTTGAAATGAAAAATATCATTTTATGGAGAATGAGGGATAAATGAATCAGTATATCAAAATGTCTCTTTTTCTAAAATGCTTATTTAATTTTTAACATTCGATTAAAAAATACAAAGGGAAAAGCAGAAAGGAAGTTTGGCTGTGTATATTCTGACAGCACTTACTAAAAGAAAAAGCATTTCTTTCCAAATATTTTCTTTAGGCACATAATTAATATTCTGCTTAGTCCAATCCCTTCAAAAATTTGTTAACAGCTAGATTCCGTGTTTCATCTCCCAGTGATATGTAACAGTAAAATAACTTTTTTACTCAACGCATAAATGAGAAATCTCTTGATATTCAATAATCTCATCATTTCCTTGAGTAAGAGTGAAAAACATATTATTGCTAAAAAAGAATCCAAGGTTTGAGAAGACTGTTGGCCTGGCATTGGCTATTTAACACAATCCAGTGTCCTAAGAGGACCCAAAAGTGTATCAGGATCTGTAACAATTGTTACTAAATATTCTTTCACTAATTCTGTCCTAATTCAAGACATTTTCATATACATGACATAAACAAAAATGTTTTAAGTTTTCAGGGCTAGGATGATTAAGATTAACTGGATTCAAAATATACTCATCTTTAAATATACTTTTAAGAAATGTAGTTTTAAATACTATGACACATACAAATGTCTGACTTGAGGAAAGATGCATTGTTAACATTTACTTTACCTTTAGGCACGATAATTTGAGTTATAATTGATTCATATTTCAGTAAATCATTAACAGATTGTAGAAGAGTAATGTGAAAATAATTTGATTATATCAGTAAGTCAGTATTTTGATCACGTATCTATAAGGTGATCTAAAGGTAGATCCCTAATTTCCTGATGAAATTCTAAATAAAATTTTAAATTCTTAAAAGAATAGTATCAAAAGGTATCCTCTCCAGTGACCTTGCTGGTCTCCCCTTCATCTTTTGATATACTTTTAGCAAAAAAAAATTTCACATGTCCTGCCTTCCCTTGGTCAAATCTCATTCACACCTCCTCCCACCACTGTACTAAATCAGGTCTTGGTGGTAACAAAAGTTAGCTTCTGATTTGCATAATCCAGTAGATCTTCTGTGGTCTCATCCCCCTTGTCTTCTGTGGCATTACCACTGTTGACTCAGGCCTTCTTCTTTCTTTGCGTCCACAATACTGTTGTTTCCCTTGGTCTTGGTTTGTCTGCTTTGTACTTTCCAGGGTTCCAATCCAAGTTCTCGTCTCTCTTTATTTTGTAATTCTCTTCGTGAGCTATCACACATATGGTCACAGACTGTATGCCAGTGACTCCTGAAACTCCATCACTAGCCTCAAAACTCTATCTTATCCTAGGCATATAATTTCCATTCAGTCCCTGGATATTCCTCAGATATTTCAGAGACCAGAAGGCCCTAATAACTGTGTTATATTCCACTCCATTTCTTACACAACCATGTTCTTTTTATTTCTAAATAATTTAATGGCATCATCTACCCATATCCCTAACAATTCTCATGAGGTTTTTTCAGGATTCCTCCTTTTTATCACTAGATTAGCTCTGTCATCAATTCCAGTCAGTTCTCATTCCAAAATATTTCAAGTTATAAAGTAGACTTAAAGTGCAAGTAAAATGGAAGTCATTGTGCATTTGCAGTAGTGCTATAAAAGGGAAAGAAGTCATTGCAGTCATGGTTTAAATGAAGAAGGACTGGACAGGTTAGATACAATTCTGTTTCCATCTCACCATGCCTCCTTGATTAAAATTAGTGTATGTCTTCATATTTCTTACAGGATAATATTCAAACTGATAACAAGGCATGGTCTTATCCAATCCTTTCTCTAAATACCCTACATTATTCTTCTCTGTCAAAAGACTGTTTTCTTGAGAATATTTCATCTAATTTCATGCTGTTGTGAATTTATTCCAATTTCCTTTCTTGCAATGTCTTTATTTTTTATTTTCTTCTGAAAACTTCCCCTTGTTTCTGCTCATTCTTTCCCTGGAGCCTCCTGTGACAGCCCACAAGTACCATTACCTCCTTTGTGCTTCAGGACATTGTTTTTATAGATCTTCTATGGCCCCTTCTTCACTAGACTATGCTTGCTTCCTCGTCTGTCTGCATGTTTGTGAGCTCTTCAAGGGTAAAGACCGTTAGGTACTTATCATATTTTCTTTCATAAAATTAGCACTGAAAAGTGTTTGATGAATAAATTAATGATTTCTTTAAACAATATCCATATTGGCTAATTATAGGAGAAGCTAATTGATTCTTTACGTTTTTTATATCCATAATGGTAATCAAATTTTTTCCTTTTTCATCATAGTTACTTATTTTTCTATTTCTTGTAACAAACGAAATATAGCAGTGTTTTAATAGTTCCATATATCATAACAAATGTTAAGGGCATGATATAGAAAACATCAGTGGAAATGTGTTTTTTGTCTTAAGGGGGTCTATAAGCTTCTATTCAATGCAGGCTACTAACTCTGTAATGCTAACCATGCAAAAGCAAATATTCAAAAAAAATTTATTAAGAACCTAAAACAGCTATAATATGCACAATATAAAATGAAAAATAGATGCACAATACACAATATATCTTGTAATAGATGTTTTCTAATTTTTAGTTATTAAGTTCTACAGAGGGAGCAATCTTCCACTGCTAACACAGTAGGGTGAGTGGAAAGCAAGACTCCAAAGTTATTCGTTCCTGGAGCACCTTACAGGACTCTGTGGTCCTCTGAAGGTCCTTTCTCTCTATAAATTGTGTTATCTGCTAAAATCTAGCTCTGTAATGTGTGGGAGAAGGGAGAAGAATAGGAGAGAAATGCCCTTTTAACAGAATATCACATGCTCTAGAGACACCTAAAGTAGAAAAGAGATATTGCCTACCTCTCTGTTCTACCTAGTCTTATCTAAATGAAAGGGAAAGAGAGCATCATTAATGCTTAGTATTCTGCAAGGATGAATCATTTCCCACTTTCATTTGTAAATGTGAGGGAAGCACTGAAAGACTGATGTGATGAGAAGGATGACTAGTCCAGAACCCAGATGATCGCATTTTGATACAGCCTGCCATAGCCCTGGGCAAGTCACTTTGCTTTTCTGGGATCCTTCAGGTTCTCATAGTATCTTCGCATAATGGTGCAATACATATGGTGTCCCAGAAAGCACACTGTTACTCTTGTGAGTTCCATTTGCCAGCTAATTCTAGGAAGTATTAGCAGGTGTACGGTGAAACTTCAGGAGATGGTTTCTACACTGACATGAAGTGGTAGTTTGGAAACAAGCCATTTGATTTGTAGACAAAGAGAAGATGAAAGCTTTTTGAACAAAGATACTGTTACAAACTGTTGTTCTATACACAAAGATGTTGTAGGCACTAGGCACAACAGCCAACTTCTTTGACCTCAAACTAGGATTTAAAAATATACAACTCTAATAATATACCTAAATTTAAAGAACTTTTAAACAATTAAAATACAAAAGATTTTGAGTGTAATGTACAGATAGGGCCATAATGTTTGAGTTCAGTGTTTAGTTAAGCTGGAAAGTAAACAGAAAAATGTATTGAACTTCACACTGAACAACAGTTGCATTTTTTTAAAAGAAATTCATATATGAAATCTAGTATTTTATAACTGATATGTTTTCCATAGTAATATGTTCACATTTCTCTCTCTTTATTATTGAGCACTTACTATGTTTAAGTCCTGTGTTAAGCACTTGGCATGTATTGTGCTTTTTCTCATCTAGTTATAATATAAACCAATTGAGTAGGAAAAATTTTCATGGAAACACTTTGTAGAAGACAAAAGTGATGATGCAAAATATGAAGTCTCTTTATAATTAATGGAGAAGGATTTGGAATTCAGCGTTATTTACTTCCAAGTACCATGTTCGTAACCTTTTATTGACACTACCTTTCATAGACTTAACAGTCTGTGTGCGGTATTCAGGGACCCAAATCATCTGTAGCCTTCTCATCTCATGTTAAATGATATTTTCAAGCTAGCTCTCTGAACAATAAACAATTTACTGAGAAAAAAAGAAAATAAGCCAAATATGTTACTAAGAGCAATATAATTTTAAAAGGGTAGCAATGAATGGATTTAACAACTCTTGAAAATCAACTGATCAAGCTGCTTTCTGTACAGGTACAGCCTGAGTTTATGTTGATGCAGAAGTCAACTAAATTCTTGAATATGAATTCAGCATAATTTGAAAAGAGTCTGCAATGGTGATTTCAATCATATTTATTGCACAAGATCACCGATTACAATTGTTTTCACACTGCTATTGTGTACTTTTTTTCAAAATCTTTACCAATTTTCACACTAGGGTTAGAGGAAGCAGAATTACCCTTAGGTGAATTTAATTTCATTTGCAGAGCAATAGCCAACTATTTCATATCTAGGAAAGTGTTCCTAGACCATAAAAGCACCAAAAGGGTCTGAATGATTTATTCAGAGGTTCATTGGCTTCTTTTTTAAAAAAATAATTAATTTTTTTTTTTTTATGGTGACATTGGTTAACAAATATTAGCTTCTTTAAGATGCAGCAATGTAACATAGTTCTCCAAAGGAAAAAGAGCCATGGTAGAATGTGAGAATAAGTCATTGCAAATTTAGTTCAGACATTTGATTTTGGAAAGCCTAAATAATACCTTTAGTTGTTTTGCTGGACATTACACAAATATTTTGGAAGTGTATGCTTCACTTTAGGAGGTTCAAAATGCTCAGTGGGATAATTTGTGATTTGGAACTTGCCCAATGCATGTAAGAGCTGAGACAAATTGGCAGAAAGAAGATATTGGCAAAGCTTTTACATGCAATTCCTAGAAACCGAAGAGCTATGAAACCAGTATACAGAATTGCTTTCAATCATAATGTTTTAGTACCAGAATGAGTCATTTAGCATCAACTTGCTCAATTTCTTGATGAAGAAACTAAGGGACAAAGAAGTTAAATCACTTGCCTGAACTTAAATAAATGCCAAGATTAGAATGGAATCTGAACTTTCAGATTTAAAGCCAAGTGCCCTCTACCCCATAAATTTAATGCAATTATTTAACTTATAGTGTTCTGTTTTCATAGCAACAGTATCAATCATGTGGATTAAAATCCATCTATTTATGCTGCCAATTCAATTATATCAGTTATATTTAAACATATGGTAGAGTCTACTCCAATTATCTGTGAATATCATAGTCTCAGGAGGAATAATTTTGTTTGTTCATTCTGAAAAAGGAGTTTTGTGCATAATTCAGTTTAGTAATAAGATGAGAGAAATTTTACAATATAATATGAAAATGCACTACTGAATTATCTTAAATAAATAAAAACATTAAAACAGAAAACTAATGCTTAAACTTTGGGCTCCCGTGAATAATTTAGTCATTTATGTGAAGTGTGATCATATAAATCAAGAGGATGCATATAGAACTGTTGAATTAATCACATAAAGAATGCAGGTTTATATTATGAAGCCATGGGTTTTATTTTCTTTTTTTTTTTTTTTTTTTTTTTTTTGGTATCTTTGTGGCAAGATTATTTTGTATGATTTTGGGCTATAATTTTTTTATTCATAGGAACGAATTGAATAATCATAGTGTGGTGATGGCATGCAAGTAACCATGACTACTACTACTGTTTGATCAATTTTTGCTTCTTTATGCAGTAGTGAATATTTTTAGTGATTCTATTATTTCTTCTTTTAAAAGTTGGAAACTAAATTATAAATCATTTCTATTAAAAGTAAGTCTTGCATAATTTTACAGTGTTTCCTCCTTTTAGATGCTTAACTATGATACTAAAAAGGAAGCTTGGGGCAAGGATCTTCTAATTTTAACCAAAATATCTATCAATGGGGCCACCATCTTCCTT
Source organism: Pteropus medius (assembly GCF_902729225.1). NCBI lineage: Eukaryota > Metazoa > Chordata > Mammalia > Chiroptera > Pteropodidae > Pteropus > Pteropus medius. The sequence goes on along the minus strand of NW_024347791.1, from coordinate 17,863,254 downwards.
ATTTCCCATTTGCTTTTCTTAAAATTTTTTCTAGCCTTTCTCTTGCTCTAATCTTTAGCTACTTGCTATTTTTTTCTTATGAGAGTTCTAAAAACCTCCCCTTCTAGCCTATTCATACAAACACCATTATAGTTCAGGCCTTCACCGCTCATACCTGGATTATTGAAATACCATTCTGACTGCCCTTCAGGCCATTCATTATCCTTGACTTCATCTTTTCTTATTAACTCTTTTGTTCTGATTCTATTCCAAGGCAGCATTTTTTTCTATCACAAAAACTTTTCCAAAACTAGGCATTTCTCCTAGTGTCAGAGATTATAGATCATGATATGAACATAAAAAGATTTATTTATTAAGTAAGAAGTATTATTGGCTTTACAATGACTCCCACTGACTGGGTGCAAAGCACTGAGTGGCAGAGTGCTCAGAGGCTTTATAGTGTATATTGCAGGTTTTGTTTTTGTTCTTTTGATAGTTATGAGCTCTGCTGTAAGCAAAATGTACAAAGGCAAGGTTAAAGGTGGTAATATAGTTGAAATACTTCTGAGAATATATAATAAATCATAGCTGTTCATTTTGATGAGCCTATTATTCTCAAATAACATTAACAAAACATTCACGTTAATAAATAAAACACTTCATTAGTGAGACTTTCTATTGAGGAAAAATGATTTAGTTATTGCAGATGTAAAATACTCCTTATGTGGAAACTACTCTTAGAAATCCTAGAGCCACTGGTTCAGTCTAAAAGCAGCGTTATGATCAAAGGAAAAGTCTAATAATCAAAAGTTGCCTCAAAGTCTTTACTTGCATGTCTTAAAGGTATGAAGTGTTTCCAAACACAACCCTAATAAAATTCTCCTTTCTCCTGCAAACTCCATTGCATTGCAAACTGTTAGAACCCCTTTGAAACACCCTTCTACCAGCTGTGTCCTGTTTTTGTCTCTTTCTTGCCCCAGATTTCTTATTATGTAAACATACTTAGCAGTTTTCCACAAGGCATAGTTATTCCTCTTTAATTTAGGGAACGAAGTTGAAAATTGGACAAGATAGTCTCTTTGACAAAATGAGGTAGGGGAACAGTTAACAATTCAAGTTAGTTGTCATTCACAAAAGTAACTTTTGTAACTAGAGTTTTGAAAACAGGCAATTTTATGAGAACCTGTATATCATGCTATCGTAGAACAGACTGTACTGGACTTTGGCAACACTTCTTTGTATTTAAAGGGGGCCGGAAGCAAGAGCACTTGGTTCTACATAAAATAATAATTTTTGTTACTGTATAACCTCTTCCAAATCTCCCAGATTATAGTCCAGAGAGATATCAATATCTTACATTTTTCCTTTTTTCATTTATTAAACTAATATTTCTCCTCTGCTTAATTCCCTATATTTGAGATGACTTTTATCATGGACTGGAGAATTGTACATTTCATTCTTAAGATACTTTATATTTTATCTGGTCACACAAAGGTGGCCAGAAGAATGTACAACAACTTTACATAAATCAGTTTTGAGACTTCATTCGTCTCAAGCGTTGTGAAGGACAAATATTTTTCTTGTGATTTTCAATCTTGTATGGAATAATACTTTGAAAAATATAACAAAAATTAAAATAAATAGTAATTATCTTTACTTATAATAATAATATAACAAAAACTATGTTTGGTTGGATGCCATTGCCATATCAAAGTTTCCAACCAGTTACTTTCAATGTCTGTACTTATCTCATATCAGTTAAGAGTGAGATAAGAGGCAACAAAAAATTCTAACAGTCCTCTGACCAGCCCTTAACATAGACTCCACGAGGAGGTGCCTTTTCAGGAGGGGATTCTCCAAGCTATTCAACTCTCCCGAGCTCCTCCATAAATGTAGATTCCTTGACTTTTTTTTCTTGACTGACCACATATATTATTTTCTTATGAGCTGACAATGTCACCACAGGCCATGCCATTAAGCACTTTTTTTGCGACTGGCAAAAGATATCTTTCTTAATGGGTGAGGTGGGGGTGTTCTGCACTGGAGTGTTTGGCTTGGTCAGCAGTGCAAGCATGTGTCCACCATCATTACTTTCTGTCCAGTGCCTCTGGGCTGGGTACACTGTTCAGCACTGTATGCTGCGGCTCTCACATCTGGTCTCTCCTGATTTTATTTCATCCCCTAAGGTCATTTTAATTTCTTCTCAGACTTCAGACAAAAGAGAGGGGAGCTTGGTAGTCTTTGGAAGAAGAGTGGCTTCTGCAGTAGATGGAGCACAGGTTTTTTAAAGTAGAATTTTATGCAGGATCTAGAGGAGGCATCTCTGTACTACATATGCTAAATGAGGTTCCATTTCTTAATATTTTACAGAATATAAAAGTCATTTTACAAAATGTCTTTTGTTGTTAATCTAATTTATGTTTATATTTAGTCAGGCTTCAAGGTTGGGGTAAGTGTAGTGTTCGGTTTTCCAGATTCAGAAAACTTTTAAGAGGAGGGCAGCCTTTGAACGTTATCTGGAACTATCCATGATACAATTAATATATATATATATATATATATATATATAATTAATATATACTTAATATATAACATATATATCCTTGCAATTTAAAAAAATACTTAAAGTGGTTGTATAGAAGCAAATCAATTAATGAGAGACTCAGATATTAAGACCAGCCCAAAAGAGACATTTAAAGAATATAGGAAGTCAAGAATGTTGAAATAAGTTTGCTAATAAATGTAAAACTAGTTAATAACCTATGGACCAATAAAATTTTAAAGAAGGGAAATCGATTGTATCTCAATCGTATCAGAAGTAATTCATTTATATTGTCATGGAAAATAATCATTTGCATGACAATCAGTTTTATACAAGCTAACTTCAACTTCTAAAATAGCCTAATTAATAGATAATGAATTAAAGGTATCCATCCCTATCGAAGGAGAGAAATAATCCCCAGAAATCTCCTGGAGAAATTCCACAACTCCATTAAAATAACATCTTTATTATTAACAAAATTGCATTAACTAAAGCAATCACTCTGCTATTTTCAAGTCATTTGCAATCATTCCTCCTTAATGCTCCATTAAATAACCTGTCTCTAAAGTAAAAAAATAAAATAAAATAAAACAAAAAACAAACAAACAAACCAAAGAACAAACCACAGTGTTTCTCTCTATGTAATTTTTTATTTTGGCAAAAATAGATTCTTGAAGGCCGTACTCTACATCAGAATAAAATTAATTTGTGTGAGCTCAAAAGGAACAAACTTCTCACAGTGTGCCTGCCATTTCCTGGGAATTGCATAGCCAAGCCTTACAAGGTAACACACCTGCCCATGCTGCTGAGGCTCAGACCAATTCTGAGAAAAAACAAAGAGCTGCACCACCTGAAAACCAGAAATTATTGATATGCATTTTCCACCAGGTCTTTCCTAATGTTCATTAAAAAAAAAAAAAAAAAGTCCCTAATTGCTCATTGATTCCAGCACAGCCTGTATAGCTAATGGGCAGACTTGATTCTCTCTCATTAGCTTCCAGTCTCTCTTACTCACAACATTCTCACCTGTACCAGATGACCTTGTCCTCTACTTAAGAAGAAATATTAAGACCACCTGGCATGATTTCCTTCGCGTATTCCCACCTCTCATGCAGAAAGCTCCTTGCAGAGTTCCACCCAGCCTAGGAGGAAAAGCTTTCTTTTCTGTTTCAAGTAACTCCCCTACTCTTTCCATTCCCATCTCTTTGAGTATATCCAAGGTTAAGTCTCTCATTCTTAAATATTTTCAATGTTCCTCTTCCAATGACTGTTTCCCTTTTTACCTTGCAACACGTTCAAGTTTCTTTCATATTGCATGTTTTTACATATCTCAGCTACCTTTCTCACTATGAAGATTTTTTTCCTTCATGTGCCTGCTGAACTCCTGGATTATGAATCCACATCCTTGCTGCTTCTGCAAGGCACCTGCTTATTTTACTATTAAATAATTATGGAGTTTGAGGTTCCTCTTGATGTGCCGTTACTAAAATTCCTCAAATGTTATCTTCTGTCTCAGAATGCTTTTGCAACTCCTATAGTATTGGCATTTAAGTTTTCACTTTATTAAATCTATGATACAGTGCTTTCCTGTACTCTGCCTTTTTCTTACTGTTGTCTTTGTTCAGTTTCTACAGCATTTGTCATTAAGCCTCTGCTCTTGATTCTTGATTATTCTCTGAATGTGAGCCATACTTATACTTGCATTGCTTCAACTTACACTAAAATATATATCTTCAGGCTGAACTTCTCAAATTCCAGTCTCATAATACTAATTGCTCACATGGTAAATATTTTCTCAGAGCAAACGTACTACATTTCAGACTGAAGACACTATATCACTTCGCAAATGGACTTCCTTTAGGACTAATGTAATTTCAGTCAATATTAACACATCTTTCCAAATCTCATGGGGAAAAAATACTTTAATTCCCTATAGACAATATTACTGAATTTCATTTCCCAAATATGTCCTCAGCTCCAAATCTATCACTAAATTCTTAGATTAGAATTATATTTATTGCTTTTAATTTATTTTGTGTGTACATATATTTTACTTCCCACCTAGATTATAAGCCACATGAACAAAATGACCAGATCTCTTACTTTTTCTTGGATCCTTGGAATAACTAATGAATAATAATAATAATAATAATAATAATAATAAATAAACATTGCAGAACTTTATAATTTTCAAAGTATGTTAATATTTATTTTCTAATTTAATCTTGTGGCTGAAGTTCAGAGGAGTCAAGGGGTATTATTCAAGGTTTTATAGCCTGTAAAAGACAGAATAGAAAATTGTGTTGCCTGAATTTACATTCAAAGCTTCTTGGTGACAGTATTCATCAACTGCTTAGTCATCCAGAGTGAGATAATCTAGAAAAATGTAAACTTGTATTTAAATCTTAGGCTAAAGCTGATAGTTACTAATTCTTTCTTAGTATAGATTCTCTATGTCTCTTCTTCTTTAAGTAACAAGGTAGCATGAAAATTCTACCTTGTGAAGAAGGGTTCTTAGAGTAAAAATAAGATTTAGAAACCTGAGAAGTTTCTGTATTAACTGAGTAATATCTGCTTACTGAAAATTCAGTCTCCACAAAAGCATTTAATACGTTTTTTCACTTCACTCCAGGAAAGCAAAATTTTTGTTAGTGTTATTTGCTTTGTTCTCCCACCCCAAACAGAGCAGTCTTTATTGTAAAGGGTTACATCTTATAAAGCTTTCTCTTTTAAGAGCAGCATTTCTTGTCCACCATTAGGAAGCTAAAATTATTGTGTATCTCAAACCAGAGTGTAAGGCTGTTGAAAGGTCATATAAATTTTACAGCTTTTTAAATCCCACTTTGGAACATGTTTCTTCTATAAAATGTTAGATTTTGATTGCTATTCTTCTTCACAGGAAAGCCAACATGTTGTGTTGTACAGAGATAATTTATTATTTGGTAAAAGTTTTGATAAAGTAAAATATATTCATTTCAGTATTTTTTCCTGACAGTGATACGATCTTATCTGAGAAAGGTAATTTTAAATTAGTCATGCCCCTAAGAGCGATTAAAAGAGAAGCGGCATGTGGGAATTAGAAAGCTAGTATTCACTATTAAAAAAATCTTTAGGTGGTGAATAGTTTACTTAAAAATGAAACGTCGGATCTACCATCATGATCTCTGATTTTCACATGTTAGTGGACAGCTAACACCTATGCACTGTGTAAGCACAATTTATGAAAAACATACCTTTTCTTTCTGCACTTAGAATATCTAAGAGTCTTAATTGTGAGGGCATATGTTAGGTTTGTTGTTGTTGTTGTTGTTGTTGTTGTTATTGGCTATTTTGTTTTAAATTACTTAATTTTTCCATTAAATTCCAAGGTTTTTTGGTGAAAATCCTTGAAAGATATGTCTGTTTACATTTGCTCTGGAAGATTACTGAAGGGAACACAGGTCTGTGGGATAGTGTTTTCTATAACTCTCTAAAGAGAAAATTTCTTGGTCATGAGTGTCTCCTTCAGAAGGAGGCTTGTAGATTGCTTCCCTAATTCTTAGATAAGGGCTGGATATCACAGAAATATTTAAGCATTGTTAACATTCACTTTTTGCTCATCAGTGACAGAGAACATGGGGTACCATGTGTGAGTAAAGCGAGGGAAAATTAAGTAGAAAAAAACATTAGAGGAAAAACTAGAAGGGAAATCTAGTATTTAAAATAATAACCTGGGTTAATTCATGTTAATCCATAAAGTAAATCTTACATACTCTAAGAGAAAAAATTAACTAGATAGATAAACAAACATACACATCAAAAAAATAGATTTTCACAGAATTTTGCCATTAATGATATTGAAAGAAGATAGCACTATGATTAGATAGCACACTCTGAATTCCAAATCCATAAATATCAAATGTATATCACAAAAAGAAGCACTCTAAGAATTCGATAGGAATATTTGTTAATTCATTTACTGGTACTCCCCTTCCAGTTCTACCACCCTATCTTTAATATTTGGATAGATGGGGGATGGCCTCCTTAGACATTTTTTCAAATGCAATTTCAAATGTAATTTCCAACAGTATAAGTTTCCCCTGTGATTCTCTCTTTCTCATTAGTGAACTTAATTCTCTTAGTTTGTTCAAATATCCAACTGAGAACACTAAAGACCTGTATTTAATTCCCTAGTGGAATACTGTGTGAAAGGTGGTAGATGTCCTCCCTCACTGAACACAATGGTCAGCATGTATTGATTCCTCTAGTTCAGGGAAAAATACCCTAAACATCGTGCTTTACTGATGATATAACAATAAAATAAGATCACACGTGAAATTCAGCTTAGCTAATACTTATAAAAGATAACCCTTTTGGTTTGTATATTGATTAATTCTTCTCTACTAACCATTTCAATGTACTTGAATACTTTACCAAAATTTAATAATTTCCTAGTAAGCATGCGGTCTCCTGCAAGTCTCAGAGTCTCCCCAAATCACTAGATAAAGAAAACTCCATTTGTTCACACCAACAACATTCAAGATTTACATAGATTTGCATGAGAAACATACAGGAAATCCATGGAGAGGTAATGGCCTGTACAGTGCTTTTTCATTAAATCCCTTGCCTGATGATTCTTGATTCCCATTTGAGCTGCTCCTTCCTTTCAGGCCTTATGTCATGTACCTAGACTCTTCTTGGCTGTATCTCAACATTACTCTTGCTCATTTTTTATGTCACTTTTTCTCCTATGGCATAGGGAATTTTAAACTGAGAATAAATATAAGGAAACCAAGTTGCCTTAGCATTCCCAAACTTTGCCAAATAGTGAGCAGTGCCCTGCCAATGGAAGGTGTCCGGAGCTGCACTTTGACCCTCACCATATGTCTCCTTACACCTCTGGACTATGTTTTTAAATGTTCCACATTTTATATTAAAATAATGAGGGCTTCTATCCCAAGCAGCTAGGATTTTGCAGAGCTCTCATGTCTAGTGATATCCCATTGAGTAGATGAGATATAACTTAGATTGCATGAAACTAGCCTATGAATAACCATTTATTAGAAGTTGAAAAAAAGCAGGCATGATTTCTTCTCCTCACAGAGTCTTCTCCATAGTTTATCTTTACACAATTAGGTAGCTATTTATTTTTCAGGCTAATACTGAGGATGGAAAGAAGTATGTTTTATTGCTTAGCTCTTGACAATCGATTGTTATGGAGTTTTTGCCTCTCCCTACTGAATTAACAAATTAGCCCACTAACTTAAACTTCCCTTCCTTTTACATATCAAGACACATGCAGATGATAATATTTGTTTAGCACTTTGGGGTAAAAATATGATTGTCACTGGGGCTCTGTCCATGCCAAAATTTGGATGATTATTACCTTCACACATATTTAGCTGTTCACTTATAACCCTTAGAAGGCTCTATAACTACCTCTTTTCTGGGATTTGCTGAAAAAAGCTATTACATTCTTTACAAACAGTTTCTACTTTCTCCTCAGAGAAGGATCTCGTTCTTTTTTTTTTTTGTGCTGTGTAACTAGGAGAGTGTCCGCTCCTTCAAATGGTCTGGAATTCCTGACTGATATCACTTTCCATGTATCTGCATGATCTACACAGCCATCAGTTTCCCATTATTCCAGCTATGTATCATGGTATTGAAGAGTCTCATCTGGTAAAAAAATGGGTAATAATCTCTGAGAACAAATATATATGGGTAATAATACTTTTTTACCTCAATCTTAATTACCCTGGAATAGAAGAAATGAAACAAACAACACCCCTTGCCTCCCCTCCAAAACAGCAGGTGGAATAGGAAAAGGACTCATGCTGTTTTATAACTCTACCTTTTTTCTTTTCATTTTCAAACTTATCTTCCTCTCAAGTCCATAGCATGAATTCAGAGGTACTTTGCTTTGGCTCTTAATGCTTACAGGCCCTAAAGCATATACCTATATTAACAATACAAATTAAGAAGTGCATTCTAACATAAACATATTTCAGGCCTGTAGGGAATGGGAAGAGAGGAAAACTTTCGGGAGGCTAGTTATACTCATGCCTGTTGAGATAGTCACGTGACCCACTATAATAATATGTGATTTGCCCACTTATACCACTTGTCACTTTTTCACTTTTCTTCTCAGTGCTTACTATACAATTTCAAGTAGTGATCTAATGATTAGTCTTACACATTTTCTTGATTCCCGAGTACTGATAAAATGAGTATAACTAATAGAGATGGTTTAAAACTGCACAATCAACTCAATCATAGCAATAGACTCTTTGCTTCTAAATAGAATTTAAGTGGGTGAATGTTGTACTTGCTGAGTGACACAGGCCTTGTTATTTGTAATTAGTTAAAATCTAATATAAATTAGGCATATTACAATTTGAGCCCTGAGCTTGTCATTTGTAATGAAACTACTGTTAACCCTTGAACAACATGGAGTTGAACTGTGCAGGTCTACTTAAATGCAAATTGTTTTCAATAAATACCGGTATTGATTTGATCTGCTGTTAGAAGTCCACGGATGTGGACTTCCGACTGTATGCATTACTCAACGTCACTTTATATAGGGACTGGAGCTTCTGTGGCTTTTGGTATCCACAAATAGTCCTAGAACCAATCTCCTGTGGTTATCGAGGGACAAATTAAGTTTTGGGGGAGTCAAAAGTTATATGTGGATTTTCAACTGCACAGAGGTCAGTTCCTCTAACCCCCTTGTTTTTCAAGGGTCAACTGTATTATCTACCTTGGAAATTGACAGGCTACAAAATAAATAAGGCAATCTCTATATTAATTAAATTATATTACAAATGCATGTGCTATTCATTGGATTTGCAAGATGCTGTATATCGGAGACCATTTTAAGATTAAATGTAATTTTCTTTAATGCATTATATATAAAATCAAATTGAATCGAAGTTACACACATCGCTAGTAAGACAAATTGTTAAAAAAAAGTACATGTATATTCTCTTGGAGCAATTTCAAATAACTGTTATGAGGTGAGACTCATATTGATTGCTCTGTTTCCTCACAGTTTATCAAAGTGAAACTTCATTAATTTTTACCCTTCAAAAACAATTATGTATATACTACATTTTCTATATCCATTCATCGGTGATAGACATTTACATTGTTTTCGTAGCTCAGCTATTGTGAATAATGCTGCAGTGAGCATAGGAGTGCAGATATCTCTTCAAGATCCTGATTTAAGTTTTTTGGATGTATATTTAGATGTAAGATTAGATCATATCTAATTCTGCTTTTAATTTTTTAAAAAAACTCCATACTGTTTCTCCTAGAGGCTGCATCATTTTACAATCCCATCAATAGTGCACAAGGGTTCTAGTTTCTCTACATACTAGTCAAAATGCTTGTTATTTTCTGTGTATTTTCTTTAAATCAATCAATCTATCTATCTATCTATCATCTATCATCTATCTATCTAATCTATCGTCTATCTATATCTATATCTACCTATTTATTTTTATAATGGCCATCTTAACACATGTGAGGTGATAGCTCATTGTGGTTTTGATTTGCATTTCCCTAATGAATAGTGACATTAAACATTGTTTCATGTACCTGTTGGTTATTTGTATGTCTTCTTCGTAGAAATGTCTATTCAAGTCTTTTGCCCATTTTTAAATAAGGTTATTTGTTTTTGTTTTTGTTTGTTTTTTTTTTGCTTTGCTTAGGTGTTTTTTTTTGTATATTCTTTATCACAGAGATGGCTTACAAATATTTTTTCCTATTCTTTAGGTTGCCTTTTCACTCTGTTGATTGTTTACCTTGATGTGAGGAAGCTTTTTAGATTAATGAAGTCTCACTTGTCTAATTTTGCTTTTGTTGCTTGTGCTTTTAGAATCTATCCAAGACATCATTACATGCCAAGCCTAAAGTCATGAAGATTTTCACCTATGTTTCCTTCTAGAAGTTTTATAATTGCAGATCTTACATTTAAATTCTTAATCATTTTGAGTTTATTTTTGTGTCTGGTATAAAACGAGGTCAAGTTTCATTGTTTTGCTTATGGAGATCTAGTTTTTCCAACATCATTTTGTGAAGAGATTATCTTTTGCCAATTGTTCATGGCACCTTTGTTGAGAATCAGTTGAATGCATATGTATGGGTTTACTTCTGGGCTCTCTGTTGTGTTCCACTTGTCGACATGTCTGTTTTATGCCAGTCTTATACTGTTTTAATCACTATTGCTTTGTAATAAATTGAGAAATCAGGAAATGGATGCCTTGAATTTTGTTCTTTTCTCTCAAGATTGCTTTGGCAATTTAGGGTCTTTTGTGGTTCCATATAAATTTTAGGATTGTTTTATTTATTTCTAGAAAAAAAATGACATTGGGATTTGATAGAGATTGCACTGAACCTGCAGATCACTTTGGGAAATATAGACATTTTAATAATATTGTCTTCACATCCATTAACATGCAATGTCCTTCCATTTACTTGTGTTATCTTTAATTTCATTAATGATTTGTTTTCAGTATACCAGTTTTCACCTCCTTGGTTAGGTTTATTCCTAAGTATTTTATTATTTTTGGTACTATTGTAAATGGGTTGTTTTCTTAATTTTATTTTCAAATAGTCCATTGTTAGTCTATAGAAATACAACTGATTTTTGTATGTTGATTATCCTGCAACTTTACTATATTCATTTATTAGTTCTAATATTTTGTGTATATGTGTAGTCTTTAGGATTTTCTACATATATGATCATGCCATCTGAAATATCAATATGTGAGACATCAATAAGGAATAAAGAGTTCACAAATGAAATAAAGAAATGATAACTATAAAGGCAAGAAGTTATGAGAAATCAAGAAAATCCATGAGACCGTTTCAAAGAGTGCTAGATCAAATAAAGTAAAGCACTGACCAAAAAGTGTTCATTGGCTTGCATAAAAAGCAAATCACTATTTGCTTGTAAGATAATGATAGAGTTTAACATGTTTAAATACTGGAGGAGAGGACCAAGAAGAAAGGAGATATTTGAAGATGCAGGTAATAGAAAGGTGGAATGACTGACCTTAAAATAAAAGAGGATTTTTTCTTTTCATTTTAGTAGAGGAAAAAAATAAGCAAAGATGCAATTAAGGTTGTAGGTTTAGAGCCTATAATTGAGGGGGAAAAAACTTAGATTTCTCAGTACTTCTTCCTGCCTTGCATGAGCCTAATTAAATTTTGTACTTTTGACATCTAGCCACTAAACTACAGTCCAATTTATGAGGGTGGAATGACAAAAATAGAGAATGTTATATGTATTGCTCTCTCTTTTTTTTTCTTATTAAATATAGGAAGAGAGGCCTTCTCTAAGATAGGTCTGTGTTGGTGTGTATGGACTTTAGATGCAGATACAGAGAATGTAGTGTAAACAACTGTTCCAGACAATAAGAAACTCTTTTTGAGGGGTGGGAGTAGGGTAAAGCTCTGAAATCATTATTCTAGGGATCATTTATGGACAGATATAAATATTGGTCTCATTTCTGGGAGAGTCGGATGATTCTCAGCCCACTGGCTTTACTTATCTCATTTGACAGAAGTACTTAACACTTTCGGTATTCTGCTTCTTGTTGTGAGTAAGTCTTAGCAATTGGCCAACTTTTTGTTTGGCTTGTCTGAAGACATGGAAGGCTGTACCAGACTGGTCAGTTTGTTATTTCTGCAACCTTTTACCTCTGGAATTTGTTTATTCTTTTTTATCTAACGAAGCTCTTCTTTTACACATTTACTCAATCCACGATTCCTGGGCCCATCACGTTTATGCAGCATGGGACCTTTGGGACATTTAGGTGGCAAATAATTATACAATAATTCATTAGACTATGTGATTTACTTAAAAATACCAATATATGATATAAATAATACAGGTAGTAAGAAATGCCTGGAAGTAAGTATGTTCTACAATAATCTGAACTCAAATATATTCAGGAATTTGAGATGGTTACAAACAGAAACTTGATTAGCTCCTGTGGAATAGAAAACAAAATCATGTACTAACAATGAACAGGAAGTGGGGTATTTGGAGGTTTCAAGATGATGGAAAAATCATGAACTGTCATAAGGAAGTAAGCTCTAGCAAGGAAAATAGGATTGCTGGGCAGCTTCAAAAGCCAGTTGATGTTGAAAACCAGTATGATGTAGTTGCCTGACTGATCGTGTGCAGTTGTTAAATGTGCAGTGCTCTTGGTGCATTTGTGGTCCTATCTCTGTGGCTTTCAATGCTCTTTTCTACATCTATTCATTAAGAGAAACTTGATCTTTAAAGCATCAACTCGTATGCTTCATTCTTCGTGAGGCCTTTCCCAATTATCAAGCAAGGCTTGCCACACAGTAGACATGTAGTAAATGTTTGTTGAAAAAATTAAAAATATGCTTCCTTTGGCTGACTCTTTTAACAGCAATTTTCTTATATTCTTTGTGCTTCAATTTCCCCACCTTTCGAACATGAATAATAATAGTGCCTACTGCACAGGATTGTTCTGTGGATTAAATGAGTTTACATATATAAAGAGTCAAAAGCAGTGCTTGACATAATTCATAGTCATAGTTACTATCAGTGTTATTATTATAATTATTATATTTAATTCTATTTCCATCATTTATTTACATGAATCTCCTATAGACTGCATATTACTTATCGAAGTTGTCTTTATATTATCAAGACTTAGTATGGGCTTGACACAGAGTTGTCATGCTTGTTGAGTGCTTGTTGAACAAATAAGTGACAATGGATAAGCTAATAGATAAATTTTGGAGGGGAGGAGTCAAGCTAATATTAACAGATAAAGAATATTCTGAGGTGCAATGTAGGGTTAAAGGAAAAAAAGAGAAACATACACACAGGCTTTGGAATCAGATTGTGTTTGTAGTTGGCTGATTTTGAGCTAGTTGCTAAATTTCCCTGAAGTTCAAGTTATTCATTTGCAAAATCAATATAATGGTACTCAACTCTTGTAGCTGTGGTGATGATTGCACATATTTTTCACTAAAGAGCTACATGTTTGGTTATGACTCTCACCACTACCACCAGCTTTCTCACACAGGTCACTATTGTCATCCTCATGGTCACTTTTCCCCTTTCAATTATTAGACTTAAAATAAAAGACAAAACACCTCAGTGATTTTTCTGCTTCCTAAAATTTAACTTTCATTTTAATTAGATTCTCCATCCAGTAACGTAATTTTTTTGAGTGATAGAAATTCGAGTGAGGGGTGCTGCTTAGGGATTTTAGTTAATACTTTGTTAGTAATATTCTGGACAGGAGCAGCAATTCTGCACAAAAGAGGCAAGGCTCAATTTTGACATAAAAATCTGGTGCTAGAGAGTGGGGGTTCGGTGTAGGGAGTCATTTTACTGATCCTGAATCAAATTGTTAGACCAGAGAGTATATTGATTTGCGTAGGATTGGTTATGACAAAGAAAATAATGAAAAATAAGTAGATCAATTAATACTTCTTTTAACCTCATGGTATCTTTCATTGATTTCATTTTTCTCCTTCTCCTATATTCATCAGTCTTGTGTTCTATGATTCTAACCTTAAATGTCCTACCCAATTTGGTCCTGCCTCAATTCTCAATTAAATTTCAGAAAAAAAAAAAAACAAAAAACAACATAATTCCCATTTTTCTTAAATTATTTTTCAAAATATATGGAAAATATTATTTTCAAACCCAAATCAATGATGTCACTTGTCAAATTCTGGTCTTCCTTCAAAACCCTGCTTAGACGTTTCCTCCACTATAAAACTATGACTTTGCCTCACCTAGATACAGTTACTCACTAATGCCCCTGTGCCACCATGCACAATATTCTCACACCCTCTCTCCATCATATGTTTGTATAAGTACCTTCACTGATAGACCCTGAGCTACTTAAGGGCGCAGCACATTTAACTCTCTTTAAACTCCAAAAGACTTGACACAGGGTGGAAAATAAATAAAACTTTCTTGAACTTAATTTACAAATTATATAATGCAGATAAAAAGCTTATTAATAAAGTAGTATAAACGTGAGCATAAACAATACATCTTATTTCTTTTCCTTGTTCTGCCATTAAAATTTATAGGATGTAAAAAAGGCAAACATTCGCTGTGGGTTTCTGTTTTCTCCAAATTGACAGAATTGAATATAAAATTTCTAACTTTCTTTTCGATAAAAATACCTTATAATTTTAAGCATATATTGAGACCACTGGAATAAATGGGATAATTTTTTTTTATAGCTCTTAAAATAGTAACATGACCTTATTTTTTCAAATAATTTATATCATATTATACAAATTTCAGATTCCAGAGACTAGTCAGTTATTTCCTAGGAAGAGCTATTGAAAGTGAATTTAAATTTATATCTTTAGGTAAAAGGCAATCTTTTCAAAAATCAATGTGGTTACAAGGCTGAAATATATAAACGGAATGGGTTTGTCTGGCATAGCTAAATTTTATTTCATATTGGCAAATGCTTATAATATTTCTACAATCTATTTGATGTCTTGGAGGCAAGTACTGTGTAATCTCATTGGTTTGCAAACTTTCCTTTTTGGAGTATGAATAATATATTAGCTAAGTTTCAGGCCAAGATCATACATGTCTTTTTATTTTGAGTTGAAATAAACCCCAAGCTATTAAATATGATAGAACTAGCTAATCTTTTGCAACATTTCAGGGGGTTGATTTTTTCCTAAAGTTTTATATCATAGTAATATGAGTATATCAAGGAAGGCCAGAAATGATTTTGAATCTTTGTGGCTTCCATATTAAGGGGGGAAATTTAGACTCAATAAATATTTAATTATTTCTGGGGAAAAATTGACTATGTTTTAAGTAAATATTATATGTCAGGACCTAATAAATAGAAAGTAAGAGTAACGAGTTTTTAGTTTTATGTGAGGCAGACAATATAGATTTATTTGCTTTCTTTTCTTTATCTTAGCTTCAGAATATTTTGAAAATGGTGAGATCACCCTTACTTTGTTAAGAATGTTTACATTAAAAAAGGGTGCACATTCAGAAACATACCAATATATATAAAGCTCAGTGTTAAAATATATACATGGTCAAGGCAAGGCTTGGGAGTTCACAAATTGGTCAGCCTTGAGAATGGAAATCAGTTTGCAAAGGGGAGGGACAACAGTGAGTAGAAAGTAGATGTGGAATTGTTAGAATTCTCAAACATGACCCACCTAGGAATGCAGAACCTTTACCTTGTCGAAAACAAATACATTTCCTTTTAGATTTAATATAATATTTAAAACATGAATATGTAAAGAATCTATCTGAATATTTTTTTCAATGAAGAAAATAAATGCCTTCCTAGATGAATGACATAATTAAAGAGATCTGGAAAGAAATATTCCAAAAACTAATTAGGGTTAAGTTTAAAGGAAATATAAGGAAATAATGAAAAATTTACTAATAAATAGGTGAGAGGTTCTTCTGTTTTGGACTTTCAAATTTTCTGATCATATCATTTATTAGATTAACTATTAGCTAGTTAAGGAATTAACTATGAATGTCACTGACTGCATCATTTTAAATATTATTTATCATTAGTATAACAACATTTACACGTGTATATGTCGATGTTATTTTTTAAACACATACAAAACATGAAAATATGTTAAATAATTTTTGAAGTATAATTGATCTCTTTCTACATATTTGTGTCTATAGTATTTACTTGGCATTGAATCCTAGCCAAATAATTCCAAAATTATTTTATGTTTAATCCACAGAATTAATCATTTACTTGGCATTGAATCCTAGCCAAATAATTCCAAAATTATTTTATGTTTAATCCACAGAATAATCATTTATTGAGTACTGTATACATTAGGTCTTGTGGAGATTGGAAGTCATAGATTAATAAAATGAATTCCATGCCCTATAATCAAATAGAAAAGGGTCTTAGAAAAATATTGCTAACTACATCAAATCATAATCAATGAACATAATATATCTTCTTTTGTCCTCTATCATTTATTAGAAAAACAAAATTCAAAAGTATCTGCATAACTTATTGATTACTCAATCATCTTTCTGCTCTCATCTATACAAAATTCTGAGCTGACACTTTATCATTTCCTAAATTTTCTATTGAGAGAACTGTACAGGCTGAATCTCTACAACTGCACATTGTATATCCACATATCACCATAGACAATTCCATTTTGGGGATGAGATTGTATATACCTGAGCATTCTGGAGAAATATGATGGTGAAAGAGGTATTTTAGAAGATAGGATTTTACCCAAAATTTTCAATAAGTGTTCTAAACCAAGTATCACTTTTAATTATGCAGTCTATTTGTAAAAGACCCACCTGATCAAAAAGAAAGAGCAAACTTTATTACTGTTGTGATTATTTATTCAAAGAGGATGTTATGTGAGCAATAAACCACAAATAATTCAATAAAAAGTTCTTTTGATAGTTTCCATAACTGATAATGAAAAGTTTAATTTCATTTCACTATAGTTCAAAAGCCTCCTCAGGGTGTAATTCTAATTTCTTGTCATGGGAGCCAATCGTGTTGTTAGAATAACAAGATGGTGTATTTTTATAATCACCTACATTGGCTTTTTATTTTGATGATAGTGAAGAATTTGTGTGTGTATGTTTCATATATGATGGAAGAGATAAATTGAGTAAGACAGTAATCTTTAGAATTAAAGCCTGAAAGCAAAGTGTGTGTTCTGGCAGAGCTTTAAGTGACAAACCTTTGATTAGTGTTTCTTATCCTGAGACAATTTCTTGATCAATTAACAATTAATTAGGCTTCTAGACATTGCTTAGCTGGCATGATCCCATTTTAAATATAATGAATGGAAAAGAATGCTTGGAAGATTCTAAAATCTATGAATATATTGATTCTAGCATACTGGACACATTGAAATACTATATTTTTGTTAGTACATTAGACCTATAGCATATGGAAAAAACAATACAATGACATCTTTGCAATCATTCCAAATATATATGACTCATTTGTTATTTATAGTTTGAAACTCTTCTCCTTTTAACATTTATTTAATGTGATTATAAAAATAAACACAGGATTCCAGTTAAAAGCAACAGAATGAAACACATTATGAACTACCTACAGTGCTCACTGCAGTCAAGCACTCAGTTTTAACTCTGAATTTCCTAGAAACCAAAGCAAAATTAAATCTACATTGAGATATGTAGTTTTTAGACTTCCTGGGATGAAATTTTGACTCATCCATTAATAGCCATAGGCAAATTATTTACTTTCTCTACCCTCTCTAACCCTCAAGCAAAAAAAAAAAAAAAAAAAAAAGATAATAATAATACCTACCTCATGGGGCTGCTGTGAGAACTGCAGGTGTTACTGTACATAAGACACTTAAAAGAATGTTGTACACATAGCAAATGCTCAATATAAGCTCAATGAATATTAGCAATGACTAATAATAATAATGTAGTATTGTCTGATAAATGAAAGTATGGCAATTTATATGGGGAGTTTCTTCCTTACCCCTCTCCCAGCAACTTAATTTAAAACCAGCATTATTTATGGCCAGGGAAAACTGAAAGGAAATTATTCAATATAATACACTCTTTATTTAAATATGACATTCAAAAAGGCACATGAACATATTCTACAAAAAGTATGTTTATCAACTCTTCACAGAAAATGACACCTTAGTATTAATGCATAATGCAGAATAGGCTTTTCTGTGGCAAAATGTTCAAACAATGGGATGTGGAAACCTATTTCCTGGTTATCTAATAACGAAGAAAAGCTTTGAGGTCTTGATGTCCTGAACACATTACACTGCCACTTCTGATCTCCAGAGTCTGAAGTAGTCCCTGTTTGACCAGAGTCACATCCAAGCTGAATTCCACTAAGTGAAAGGGCACCATTCTGTTTGTTAACCGATGTGAAATTTATATAAAATTAGCAGACATTAGAGTCAGAGTTGGCATTCTGTTGTGAAAATGTGAAAACCAAAATTGTTTTCTTGCTTATGAAATTTAATCTACTTTCTCATATCAATGAATCTCCGAAATGCCTGTGGGTATAGCCGATATTTAAGTGCAAAATGAGCTTTAAATCTATTTAACTACTTGCCATATTACATGGATGAGAAAATTTTAACCTAAAGAAAATTTGTGGACAGATGTTATCAATAAATCATCCTAACTCCCTTCTCCACACACACACACAAAAGTATACGTGAGTCTTATGGACGGGATTCGAATTTCAGTAGAACTGTTTTCAAAATGGCCTGCCAGAATGAGTAGGCTCCTAAAAATAGAGAGGTCAAGTAAACTGACCATTTAAGATTACTAGTACAGTCTACCTAAATGGTTAAGAAAATCCTCTTAATAGTATAATTTTAGTGTTGGCATTGTTCTATGATCCTGGATTGTTGCTTTTAGTCATATTTTACCAAAACATAATAAATATCATCACGCCAGAAAAAGCTGTTGATTATATTTTGTGCAATTGAAGCAAATCATTTTAACACAGCCATCAAATTAAGTATACATTTAAAAATTGGAGTGTGTGTGTCTAAAACATAGTACTGTTATTTAGAACTTAAAGATTCAAAGTAATTTTTTAAAGTAAACTATTCCTGCCAGTAGAGTCAAAGTTTGATAAAAGATCAAAGACTGAGAAACATGTTACACCTTTTCTGATCTAACCCAGCTATAGATAGTAGCAAGTATTGGCAAAGAACACAAGTTCTGGCTCTGGATTCAGATAGCAAAGGAGCTGGACTTTAGTCTCAACTTTAATATTTACTTGCTGTGTATTTGCTGTGTACAGAAATGTTAGCACATTTCTCAAAGATCTCTTTGAAGTTGTTTAACTTTGGGAGTTGAAAGAAACTTCTTTGAGGAGTTTCATGAAGATTTTTTCATAGAGAGTATTGTTAAAGTTGTCTCACTTTTGATAAGTTGTAGGACATGCTTGTTTAGTATGGATTCTGATAGTGAGCATAATATACCTTAAAAGGTTCACCAAATGAGATTTTACACTACTGACACTGAGGATTTAAATTCCTAAACTTTGTTTTTGTACATAATTGTTACAACTTCTTGAAGTCTTAGTGGGAAGAAAGGTTCCACTGTGAAATGAGCTCTAATTTCAATTATAGTAATTTAGGACTAGTGCAGAGATGGCCCTACTCTGAAAGATAGGATAAGAATATGACCTACTTATTGAGTTCTTCATTCTCTCTTAGATTCCCCAAGTAAAACAGTGATGACATTGAAATGCAGAGTTTCTTATGAGTTTTCTTCTTTCCTTCTTAGGCAAAAACAGCTCAAAAACATTTTTTTTCCCCATAGATCAGAATATATATTTGTATTGTAGGGATATGCGATGGGAGCAGATTTTTGAAATCTGGATGAGTTAATAAAATACTGCATACAGTGTATACATAAACCAATTTTAAGTAGCAATTCATTTTTTCCTAAAAAGACACAATACCATATTCATTTCTATACTTATATGAAATATGCCCTTTTTATTGACTTCTTTGAACAGATATGTGTAAAACTAATATGGAAATCAATGACAGTTCTGACATAAATCAAAGTCAAAATGCTAAAAGAAGGAATTTGAGATATTCCTTCAAGGAAAAAAATAAAATGACTTCTAAATCAATGTGTGGTTGACATTCCTTCTGATTAATGCCAGACTTCTCTGAGGCATGCTAATAGGATAAACAAGAAAAAAATTAATTTTTTAACATAAAATAGGGTCATTTTAAAGGTATGAATGCCCCAGCCTAATAATTTAATCACAGATATTTGCAGCCTGAGGTAGAAATTGCTTCAATGTGAATTTTTATACTGTTAAACATAATAGTGTTTATAGCATGGTACATCATCAACTGTCATTGTTTCAAATATGGAAAAATAAAACTAACTCCTGCTTTTAATCACAAACATTTAATTATCTTTATGTTTAATTAAACAGAATAATTTCTGAGTGGATTATAGAGTACATTTAGTAATAAAAGTGACTGAAGCGATGTCATTGAGAAACATAATACAGCATCAACCATAAAGTGTCATGGTTGATAAGAAACTCACTGAAAGCCGTTCAAAGGATTTCTGTATTAACTTTTGCAAATGAACACTTTGAATCCATAAATCTGTATGAGAAAGAGTTTTAACAAATGTACCATGGTTTATCTTTAAAAGCACTCTGTGGTTTATAGTTAAAAGCAATTATGATTCGCTCCATCTGCTGATCTAGCTAAGAGGATAGTGCACAATGAACACAAAACTACAGCATTTAAGAACACTATGAATTGTTTAAATTCAGAGCATCACTCGCCTTCCAAACTGGGTTAGCAACCTCCGTGTAATAAGATCAGCTTCACTAAAAATGTATTAAGGGATATTAAGAGCTAAAATAAGTTAACAGAAAATAAAACATCGAAAGAGTGTGGCTAGGCTGCCTGTTGCCTATATCTACCAGGATATTTTCACAGACATCTCAGACTTAGAAAGAACTCATTATCTCACCCTCTCTGCATTCCTCTGTAGGTTATTTCTTCTTTTTCTTATGCTGTCATTAGTGGTGTCATCTTGTATCCCAGTTTTCAGTTAGAAACCTCAGAGTCTTGCCGAAGTACTTTCCCCTCTATCTTTTCCCATATCCAAGCAAATCCAGATCTTGAATTTGTCTTGTCCTTTCTGCTCTCTGGGTCTCTCTTATCTCATGATTTTCCCGTCTTCATCTCCATGACTCTCTCTTCAGTCTGTCCTCCATACTCTGGCAAGAGTGAACTTTAGAACCACAGACTCAAATACATCTCCTTAAATATTTGATTATTTTTCCATTTCACAGAATTATGTCCCACTTCCTTGGCATGGCACTTAAGGGTCTTAAAAGCATTCTCAAATGTATGTTCTAGCCCTGCTTCCTGTCTCAATCAGAACTTTTTCTCATATTCCAGCTACCTGTTGCTCTCTTTGCTCTCCAGACCTTTGTACATCTTGAATACTTCCCATCTTTTGCTGCCTGGTAATATGTTCATTATTTGAATTACTTCAAATTATACTTCTCACCTACAGCTTTTTAAAGAGTTACTGATCTCTTCTTTGTGTACTTCATAGCTTCCTTTAGATGAGAGCTTTGTATTAATTATCCCCAATGTATTACCCCTTGTTGATTTTCTTTTCTGACTCTCCTGTACTCAAACAAAATAAATATCTTATTCAAATTTGTATCTCATAGGCTAACTCAGATTTTGCTTTGTTTAATACATACTTATTGATTGAGAAATTAACTGCCAATTAGGAAGCCTAGATTGTAATTCTGATTTTATGCTAATTTATTACTGTAATCTAAATAGGGCACTAAATTTTGCTAAGTAGCTATGGAATGAAAGGTGGGACAAGATGAGAAGTTCTTAAATTTTACTAAGTCTTTAATACATTCTAAAACCAGTGAACGTAGAGAACCAAATTCATATTGTATTGGCTCATTTTAAGGGGAATAAACAATTAAGAGTTTTTCTGCAAAGTTTACATGTCTTATTTTTTAATTTGTTTCGTTTAAATTCAAGGGACCGAGGATGATTAAGATCAAAATCTGATTGGGATGCTAACATGTTGCAATTAATTCTATATGATATGTGATCAATATAAATAGATTTTTAATTATTTTTGTTTCTGAGATTGAGTTCTGGTGCTAATTTAGAAAACATGAAGGATTTGACAAAATAATTTTGCCTTACCTTTTAAAAAATATTTCCCACTATTGTAATTTAATTCCTTGTAACCTTCCATAAGAAAATTAAGTTATGTTTATATCCATTGTTATGAAACCTAAGACTTATTAAAGATTGGTGCCTTAAAACTTTTGCTTAAATGCCATATTGCCTTAATTAAAGACATGTTTCTTTTTTGTTTACCTGAGCTGACTTTATGAGATACGTATATCTGGTATATACATATTTCAGCTGAGTTAACTAAAGCTTTAATGGGAACAATATGCAAAAACATAATGGAACTCAGCAGAAAAAATATGAAGAAGCAATTTCATACTAATAAATGTCTACATTAAAAATGAAGGAAGATCTCAAATGAACAATCTAACTTTATACCTAAGAAACCAGAAAAAAAGACAAAGATAAGCCTGAAGTTAACAAAGGAAGAAAATAGTAATGATTAGAGTAGAAATAAATAAAAAACTAGAATGACAATAGAAAAAATAAATGAAACTAAGAGCTAATTTTTTGAAAAGATAAACAAAATTGACGAACCTTTAATAGGCTAACCAGAAAAAAGAAGACTTAAATCAATAAAATAATAAAGAGGTGATGTTACAACTGATATCACAGAATAAAAAAAGACTTAGACTATGGTGAACAATCATATGCCAACAAATTGTATAACCTAAAAGAAATGAGAAATTCCTAGAAATATATAACCTATGAGGACTGAAACATGAAGAAACAGAAAATCTGAACAGACCAATTGAGAGTAAAGAGATTGAATCAGTAATCAAAAACATCTCAACAGAGAAAAGCCCATGACCGGATGTCTTTGCTGATGAATTCTACCAAACAAGAAGAATTAAACATCAATTCTCATCAAATTCTTCCAAAAATCAAAGAAGAAGTGACACTTATATACTCACTTTATGAGGCCAGAATTACTACTGTGATACCAAAGCGAGAAAAGGATACTATAAGAAACCAAAATGATAGGTCAATATTCCTAATGAACATAGATACAAACGTCTTCAAGAAGATATTGGCAAACTGAATTCCATAGCATATTGAAAGGATCATACAACACGACCAAGTAGGATTTATCCTTGGGATACAAGGATGGTTTAACATAGGCCAATCAATACATGTGATATACCACATTAACAGAATGAAAGATAAAAACCATGTGATGACCTCAGTAGATGCAGAAAAAGCATTTATCAAAATTCAACCTCCTTTCATGATAAAAAACACTCAGTAAATTAGGTTTAGAGGAAATGTACCTCAGCCTACTAAAGGCCATATATGACAGACCCACAGTTAACATCACACTCAGTGGTATAAAGCTGAATACCGGGGTTTTGGTGGATTGAATAAAAGCCTCTCTCCTATGATTGTTTCAAACAATATCTAGACAGACGTATGTTAGTGTGGATAAGTAGCCAGCTAAATGCATCTCTCTAAAGCTTTCAGGCTTGTTAGAATCTTAAAGTTATTGTTATTGCAAATAATTTGAAAGATACATTTCTGATATGGGAAATTTCAGTTTGCATTTTCTATTTTGACCAATTTTAAAAAAAGAAACTGAGAGGCTTGAGATTATTTGAGACTGCCCATGTAGTTTCTGGTCCCCCAAATGTTGGAGATATCCTGCTACTTGCTGTTTTTCAGTCCCCATAGAGAGTGATTCTAATGCAAATATACCCACAACATAGAATATAACAATTAGCCACTGCTCTAGACTGGTTATTATAATCAATTATAATTCATTTCTTAAAATCATTATTCCTCACTTGCTTAATAGCCTCATATATTTGGACATAGTCATATATTCTTAATACTGTGCCCTGAATAACTTACTGAACTTGAATTTGTACATATGCCTGGAGTTATCTATTTTCTGATTAATCCTTAGGGAAGGTAATTTTACCAATGGCTGAATTTATTTTTTGCTTTGGGGCTTAAAATTATGTTAACTTTCTGTGGTTAACTCCAAGTTTTGGATTATTTATTCACTTCACTGCGTTGTATAGTTAAGCATCAGCATCCGCAGATAATTCCATAACAATAAACATCGTTGTTGTGGGATTTCATGTCTTGGACTTTAAGGTGTGTTGGAAGTGATATTGACTGTTGGGGGATTTAGATACTCAAATGCTGTTAAACCACGGCAAATATCAGTAATGCAGAAAAAAAAACTTCTCATTAAAAATATAGAAAATATAGCATATATTTCAAAATAGATCTGAATTCAGAGCCTGGCAATGATATTTATTAATTGTGTAAATTTAAATTACTTAATTTCTCCAAACTCAAATTTCTGCTATTTATTCATAGGAAAAGTAATAATTGCATTACAGGCTTACCAAAAATATTAGAGATACTATATATTAAGAAACCGAGAATAGTGATTGACACTTGTTACATATTATTATTATAATCATTATGAGTGATAATATATTATAAACAAAAATAAGTCTTTAATTCAATTATGTTAAGAAGATAATTTAATTAGAATATAAGCCTGCTACTACATTGAAAAATGGTCTTGAAATAAGAGAACACATTGTGTGATATAAAGATGATAGAGATAGAAAATTAGAAATTTTTCTTATTACAAAAATCTCTTTTACTTAACTGATATGGTACCTTTCTCACCATTCCATAAATACTGCTCTTAATTATTTCCTTTCTTTGGATTAGCTAGTGGTTTTGCTTGACCCTTCTTCTGGATTTCATAAGATAAATCAAAGCCAAGATCAAGGTAGGATAAGGATTCCTTTTTAGACAAAGCAAAGTATGATCTTAACTGTGGAATCTGTTTGACAGATTTTCTTTCCCTTTGCTTCAGTTTCAGGGATATGGTTCTGTATAAAATACTTGCTGACAAAATAGAAACACATTTTTACTTTATCAATAATTAGCAAATGCATTTTTAGTCAGATTTCCCAAGTGCCTCTTCTTTGTTTGATAAAAACTAGTTGCTATCATTACCCTATAATTAATAATCATGTGATGTGAGCATTTAATAATTATCTAGCCACATTCTGGGAGCCTTTAAGTTACTATATATATAATGAGAAAGTAGAATCAACTTTGGTTAACACACGGCCAATGAGCGAGCAGGTTATGTGGGAGACACTGGCAAGAAACAGGTTTTCTCACCAGCCCAATGCTCCGCCAAATGGAGATTGCCATTTTGCTTCTTTTTAACATAATTCACAGTTGGAAAGTTGAAATGATCTTAGGGTTCACTCCAATAATGTGCTGGAGCTAGCTTGTATTGGTTTGCAAACGCTGACTTCAAATTTAGGAAATGTGCCACCTGGTTTTTAAATATTTGGTAGCTTTAAATTGGCCATAGTGTTAATTTTTATACCACACAAATTTCAAAATGCCTCTGGCTCTCTATTCCTTCCGAAATCCTATTGTTCAACGATTATTAGAATATCTGGTTTACTTTTACAACTTCAGTGCTCAGCCAAGGCGAATGTTACTTAACCCTGAGTTTATTCACTATGAAGTAGGGATACAGGCATCAGGAGCTGATTGAGAAAATCTGGCTTCTTTTTAATTTGGTTGTTTACCAGAAGCAACAAGGACCCTAATGAATATATTTTTTCTTACTATCAAGTTTTAAGTGGAAAAAAAATTAAATTGACTGCAGAAACTACATTGCTCTGGATACAAATTCTTTTGAGCAGCTGAAAAGTTCCCATAAGTCCAGAAATAAGCTTATAGAGAAATAGATAATGTTTTTTAATGAGCAGGCTATCATGACTTTGTATTATAGATTTAAAGTATTGATGCTTTCAACTTAAAAGCATATTTTAGAAGATAGATTAAAGTTTTAGAAAAAATTTAATGCAGATTACAAAAAAAGATTTTAGTATTCTTACCATAAGACTTACATATGAAATTTCATCTATTAATACAGCACCATGAACTTTCTATAAGATTTCCTTTCCAGTTCCAGATGAAAGGAGATTATAGTTTATTCTACATAAGAAATCATTGCATTAGAGTCTTAAAATAAATCAATATCCATGTGGTCTAAAATAATTGCTCCTGTACAGCAAAGGCACCATTTTCAATCTATGATAAAATTTAAATGAGAAATTGGCAAAATTTCAGCATTTGCTCTATGGATAATGCTTTTACAACTAATTCTTTGTATCATTAAGTGCGTGGGCCTTGTATTCATGTCCTTGATGATCAAAGAGTCACTTTATTAAATCACTTTTTCATCAGGATTCATTTATGATACTCTATTCCTCCTTGAGATAGTTTAAAGTTTAATAGAGGAGACGATGATGTTTTAAAGGTGCATTAAATATCTTCATCTACCAGGATATTATTTATTAAAAGAATTTTTCAAAAATAATGAGTAAAATTTTTTCCTCTTTCTTTTTTCTCAAAACAGGGTTTACTTTTCATCTAACAAAACTTGCTTGTTATAGCAAGTGACATGTAGGGATAAATAAAGAAAAAGTTACTAATCCTTACCGCATCCCCTCTTATTTCTTATCTTCCTGTTGTAACAATTTTTGACAATGTGTATATCATTTCACATTGTTCTCCAAGGTCATAAATACATACAAATAAATATATTCATTATTATTTTATTTGAGGTTTTACTTAGGTGAAGGAACAGCATAAATTTTATTCTCCAACTTTAGTTTTTTACTTAAAAATGTATTATGGGCATCGTCCTGGTCAATAGATACAGATTCCACTCATTCTTCTTAATGGCTACATAATGTTCCTTAACATAGATGTATGATTTTTTTTAACCATTTACCTACTCAAAAACCAGATTATTTTAATGGTTTTTTTTCTCCTCCACGAGCAATGCTGCTTTTGTGTGTGTATGCACTTTTATTGCAGTAAAAGAAAAAAAAATCCCAGAAGAGTTATGCTACCTGTATTTTTAAATTACCAAAACTAAATAAATTTGTGTCTGTTGACACAAACCTATAAATTTAGATAGAAATAAAACAGCTTTATAATCTACTGTTTTTATAAAATTGAATAGAATCTGTTTCTTGTGGGAGAATTTTATAAAAGACATGTAGGCTGTGATTTCTATAATGTTAGCTATCAGAAGGATATTCTAGCAAATAAATGAATAAATAACATTACTATAGCCAAACCATGCCCTTATTGCATTTACTTTCTCATTGTTTTCATAGCATATAGTCGTAAATTCCAATTTAACAGATACTCGGAATCTTGTTACTGAACTTAGAGGTATTTCTTGTCATTTTTCTTTATTTCAGGTGTTCTCATTTCTGTGTTTAACGACAGCATCTAGAAAGCAATATATGACGATTTATGCTAAATAATAAAGTTGATTTGAGTGAATTCTTTCTTGTATTCATTTTGAACTTCTTTTGAAGTCATTAAAATAACATTAATATTAAAAGTAAACTAATTTGTATCCAATGGGTATCAAAGAAAAGTTTTGCATAAATCTTATTGTTTTAACAAGGGTTACACCTTTCAAGAATTTTTTTATAGTCATTTTTTTTACTATTACAATAATCACTCTTTTTAAATTCCTTTCTTCTTCCTCACTTTCTTCCATTGCTTTCTCTCTCTCTCTCTCTCTTTCTCTCTCTCTCTCTTCTTCATTGAATAGAAAAGATTGGATGTTCTTACTGATTCAGAAAAAAAATTCCTAAGACCTGTGAACTGAACCTCCTGTATTAAAGATAGTGATATGAGAGCAATATGAGAATTGAAGGCAGTAATTGAAGTTCTAACATAATTGGATGTTGGCTGCTTACTGTTTTTCTCTTGGCCATTTACTGTCCCATTTCATCACTCATATGGCTTTAACCTCTTTGTACTCTATACAGTTACGTTTTTGTAACTATACCCCATATTGCTACTTAAAATGTATTATTAGTCCTAAAACTGTTCTTTACTCCAAATTTCATGCAGAATTCTGAGCCCTGTCTCTAAGGGGATATGACTTACCCAGTAGATGGAGGCTTCCATAAGAAGAAATCCTTATTAGCCAGGTCTTCTCCCTCTGTGTTCTTCTTCCTGCTGGCCTTCACTCTGTTTCCAGAAAATTCATTGCTACACTGTGTATGCATAACATGTAATAATACAAACATGCAGACCTTCTGGGGAGAAAAAAAATCAGACACCAGTATCAGACAACAGTACAGTGCCTAGTATATAGTACAAGTTTGATAAATATTTGATTAATTGGTGAATGCATGAATCATGGCGAAATAGATTTTTTTAAAAGACTAGTTTTTTGGAAAAATCCCCGGACCACATCACTGCTGAGAAAGTGGTTGTGACATTGATATGAAATGAAGGAAACTGAGGAATGAGAAACAAGAAAGGATGACCAATCACTGCCATTTTTGTTATTTCTCAACTGACATGGGACATTAAGAATAGCCAACTCTTGTTTTCAGGTGTCCCAGTCTTCCCATAGGCAAATGTCTTGCCTATTTTAACAGTTAAACCAGTCTCATTCATTCATTCATTCATTTTTGCAGTGGGGGTGAGGAAGCAACAGATATTTTCTAGGAAGCACATCTCTGCCTCTCTGAGATTCAGACCCGCAGACAGCACTCCCTGCTGGCCCCTGTTTTTTTATCCCTCCCTCTGATCTTTTCTTTCTTCCTTGTTTCCTTTCCTTCAGCAGCTATTTATTGAATGTCTACCATGCTTCGGGCTCTGTTCAAGGCATTGAGATAGAGCCATAAATACAATGAGCTAGACCTTAGTCTTACGTCTTACAGTAGGGTAACAAATAATTAAAACAAAAATTTAAGTGCAAAATTTAATATAATGATTATTAATATAAAAACTTAGGGTGATGAGATATAGAGTGATGGGGGTGTTGTTGGGTGGTCATGGATAACTTACCTGAAAAGATGTATTTTGAGACAGAACTTAAACAAAAAGAAAGAGAAGAAACATTTACATGAAGATCTGGGGCAAAGGGAAAAAAACTTCTGAAGGACCGAACTGGAGGAGGGGGTCCTTGTGGATGGAAAGTGGAGTGTAAAGTAGAGAATGGTGGAAGATGAACAGTGGGCAGGTCCAGATCTTCCAGATTTTGGAGGCCACCGTTAGTTCAGTGAAAGCAAATGGACTGTTATAAGCAGCAAAATGCTAAGATCCGATTTGCAGTTTGGCTGTTGTGTAGAGAAAGGGTTTTTGGGGAGCAGCAGTAGAAGTTAGGGGACAGGGTAAATGAATAAGCTTTGGAATTAAGATTGTCAGGCCTACCTCTAACATTTTTGAGCCTGGAGCAAGATGCCAATGGAGGATCCTGGTTTATCAACCTCCTTCCCTTCCCACTTTGGACTGTCTCCCACTGTATGAGGAGCCTCATGCATGCAAGTAGACGCTACAGCCATTTGGGTGGAAATTCTGTGGTCTCTTGTATTTGGAAAAGGGTATAGAAATGGGATTGTTGGCTCTTAGGGGGGTATGAGTTCTTGGCCCCAAACATTTCTTGCTCTGTTGGGAGAGGTGAAGATAGAGGTGGGCAATAGTGAGCCCAGTAAAGCTCGAAGCCCCGGACAGACACCCTGCTTGCTGGGCTATAAGAGAAGGGCTGACGTTAACATTAAATATGGAGAAAAATAGAGAGATATTATATATATTTTGTAAGTAAATTTAACAGAGCGGTAGAAGACAGATTTGAGAAAAATAGACAGCATGTGGCCTCTTAGAGTATATGATGTAGCAGGGAAAGTAAGTAAAGGTCAGGAAGAAACTATGACAAAAATTACTAGCCCCCTAACACAGCAGAGAAAATCCTTGCCGTCCCCAATCTCAGATATCTTTTGCATGGAGCTTCTTTGTTATTATAACACGGAAATAGACAGAACTGAACCTCTGCAGTAAAAGCATAACACCATTAAAATTCAGAGAAACAATCAATAAAATATGTGAAATGAGGAAGAAGATTAATTAGCTGTCAAAATGAGGTTGGATCTGACCAGATATGCCTGATTCCCTGAAACCGACTAGACCTCTAAGCAGAGGGCGTTAAGGTAAAGATTAAAAGGAAAGGCCAAGAAACAGGTTGCACAGACCTAGCCAATGACTGGGGTTCAGTGTAAGGACCACAGTTCCTTTAAGTTCTAGGGGAGCAAGGCAA
Organism: Pteropus medius; assembly: GCF_902729225.1. NCBI lineage: Eukaryota > Metazoa > Chordata > Mammalia > Chiroptera > Pteropodidae > Pteropus > Pteropus medius. Next base: position 17,832,886 of record NW_024347791.1, on the reverse strand, counting down.
AACTTTCTTCATTTAATTTTCAAAAATATTTGTTAATAAAAATATTTACTGCGAGGTAGGCTTCTGGACACAGAGAAGTGTGAAAAGAATTTACATTATAGATTCCATCATGAACTCCTAGTTTAATAATAGGTTATTGAGAATCGGGGTGTGTTGGGGAGGTGAAGAACGATGAATTTGGTTGGAGGTAGAAAGGAGTCACATGATAAACAGCTACTGAGGAAAAAAGTGTGACTGTGTCTGTGGAGTAGGCTTGGGGTGGGGGCAAGTGGTGATTTTTTTTATCGAATGAATGAATGAATGATTCTGTGATTTGATCCTGTGCTATTAAATTATCAGTCTGAAGCTTCTTGATTCTTAACACAGACCGAAGAGTTTAGGGCCTGCATTTAAGAGGAAACTACTTGGAGAATTAGGCTAAAGGATCCTAATTTTGCACATAAAGAAATGTGAACGGGTTTCAAAAACTAATCTCAATGATGATATAACCTAAGTGTGCAAGTGAAGAGAACAACTGAGGCATTTATCACTACTCATTCCCAGGAAAAGAGTGTTGCATTTTCTTGGGAGAGGTCAATTTTCAGGCTTAATAACATCAAAACAACATTAACATAGTGTCCCAATTCATCAACTTAATTGCATTCTTCAGGATGCTTACTTCCCTTATTAACTGGTAACAAAATAGTTTCTTTATATTTATTGGAAAAGCAACCTACATATTGAATAATGTGTTGAAATATGGAGGCATTTCAAAACTGCTTCGGCATGGTAGAGGTTAATGATTTCAGTTATATCTTAATAATTATTGTTATCGAGTTTCTACCTTTATAGCTCTTTAATTGTTTAACGATCATAAAATTTAGCACAAGCTTGAGAAATCCTTTATGATATAACATAATTTTATATTGATATTATCATTATAAACTGATGCTTAAAAGAAAGCATCTTAATGGATTTTTACTTTCCACACATCTGATTAGTATTTTTACTATAATATACTATGCACGCCAGCATGTTACAACATTCCTGCTAGATAAACATCTGCTTTTACTTGAAGCAAGCATTTCAAAGTTTTAACTTTAAAAGGTTTACCTTGAGCATACAAAATAAGGAGCAAGGAGGTCTGGCAAGATCAAGGAACAACGGAAGGTTATGCTCTACTGGGAGAAGTCAAAATTATTCCTCAGAACTCTTACAGTTTATTTTCAGGCAAATAATTTTTGGAGGGGCCAAATTCATTTGCCCCATTCAAATATATTGAGATTTTACTCATGAACCTCTTCTGTCTGCTTGTCAGTGTGTGTGTGTGTGTGTGTGTGTGTGTGTGTGTGTTTGGTATCAGGGGAAAAGACATCAGAGAGTGTAATTTAAGCTTTTCTATGTTCAGAGATTTAACTGATACCTATGTATTTTATCTTTTTTTTTTGAAATGTACATATCCAAAAAGTGCATACTTTTTCCTGAGACCCATATCTATTTCTAAGATATGGCACTGTAATGGACAAGAGCAGGGACTTTTTTTTTTTTTACTTTTATATTTTATAAGTCAAGAGAAAAGAAGGAAATTAGAAATGGGTAAGGAGAAACTAACATATATTACATGTATACTTTGTGCCAGGCTCTGTGTTTGGCTCCATCTACTTGCCTTATTGTACTAAATGGTACAAGACCCATTTCAGAGAAGTCCTGTCAGCTTTCAACTGTGTTTAATTTTTAGGTGAAGAAACACATCTCCTTTCAGCATTGCCTATGTAGCATATTTTTTCTCATAGCAGACAGAATAGTCTTCATTAAAAACAATCTGAATATAACATCTCCTACATAAAAGGGTTCAATAACCTCCAAAAGCCCTTGATAAAACATAGCTTTGGAACAAGATGGTTGTAACCAAACCTCATGCCAGCCATGTAAGCATGTGTGAGTTACTTTACCTCTTTGTGCTTTAGTTTCTTTTGTATAAAAACTGGAAGGATCAATATAGATGAAATGCTGAGAACAGTGCCACATAAGTTTATACTTATCATTAATATTATTTCTTCTGCCTATTGTATATCTTCATCCAATGTCTCACAAACACCTAAACTCAGCACGTGTCATTATCTCTCTTCCCTCCTCTTCATCTCCTTCTCCTCTGTATCAAGTGATTACTATTACCCAATTCAGTAACCTTGGTTTCTGCAAAGCCAAACATCCACCCCATCCAACTAGTTCCTCAGTCCAGTAGTTATGCCTCCTATACTTACAGAAATGCCATCCTCTTCATGCAGCTGCCAGTGCCCAAGCTGGACTCACATGATGTCCAAGCAGGACAACCATAATAACCTCCTGATGGACTCTACTTTCAACATGATGAGCTTTTTTCTCAATCCTTCCCATAGTCACCAGAGGGATCTTTCCAAAGTACTTATCAGAAAAATATAATACTGTCAGTCACCTACTTAGCAATCCTTCTATTGGTCTCCACTTTTATAGAACAGCATAAGAACTTCATAATATGAAGTGCAAGGGCAAGGCAGTCATGGCTACTTTTCCAGCACCCTCTTGCTTACGTCCCCCACCTCCTGCTTGACCCTGCCACCTCCCTATTTTTACCCCTCCCGTATATCCTTGCCTTAAGCAATATTGAAATGAATACTTATGTTATTAAATATTCTGTGTTATAGCAGGCTTCTGTACCTTTGTTTGTGTTGACTCCTGCCAGAATGTACTTCCTAGGCACTCTATCATCCACCTATTTCCTATTTATCCCTCAGACACAATTAAAGTGGAGCCTTATCTGTGAAGGTTTCCCTGACTTTCCATTTTCCAAGCCCCCAAAGAAATTTAGTATTCCTCTCTATGCTTCTTAGCAGTCAGTCCCTCAAGTCTGGCATTTATCATATTGTTCTGTGATTTCTTGTTTTTATGTTGACTTTTGTCTATATATAAATAAGAAATATTTGAGGGCAAGGTTATACCTTATTATTTTTATTTTCTGGTACCTAGTGTAGAGCCTGGAACATAGTAGGATTATCTACTTTTAACTAATGTATGTTAAATTAATGAATAAAATGACTTGAGATATGTCAGAAAATTGATTGGTGATAATTAAGAGGGCAAATTATCATTTTTGCCTATTATTTCCTACTTAATGGACATAATCAAACCAACTCTTAAATTCCCAAATTAACTGAGGCAAGTGGAATTAATAATTTAAAATGACATGTATTCTCTATATCTATACATATATGTTCAAATTTTTATGGTTTTTCTACTTTCTGATATTCTAAGGATTAACTTATGAAATAGTACATTTATATCATCTGAAGAATCTTGCTGCGATTAGAAGTTAAAGATAAACTGAAGGCCAGCTTGTTTTGGATCTTTACTTTGCTCTTACTAGTTATTTGATCTAGGATAGATACTTTAACTTTTTAAGATACATTTGAGCATTTAACCTAACAGTAAGACTTTATTTATCGTGGTTGTTGTGAAAAGATAATTATTTATAGTACTTAGTACAGTATAAGACATGAAAGTCAGTACTTCATAACTGTTAGCAATGAATATTATTTGCTTAATTGCCGAAGAGGAAGAATGCTCTTCCCTACTGGAAACAAGCAGTTCATAAGTGCCTGTCAAACTACTCAACTGCCCCTATTCTTCACCCTCATAAAAGGGTTAAATTTGGGAAACTGGGGGGACCTGTTACATGTCAGATGCTATACTAGACTCTAAGAGTATAAAACTATGACTGAATCCTTAGTTAAGAAACTCATAGTTCATGGTTTTATCCTGTTCAAAATGCTCATTCTGAAAGGCAGGTTGGAAGCAAAAGAAAAATAAGAGACCTACTTTAAATACATATTGAATGAAATGTCAGAACAAATGATCGGTTAACAGATAACTATCAGGCATTATGCCATATGGGACTCAGGAGGAGATTTTACATTATTCAGATAATTATTATGGAGGAAGATTGGTAGGGAATAAGGTGGGAGCTCAGGAAAGTTTGAAATATTGCTCTTGCTTTCAAAGGATTTGCATCTTTGGAGGAAGATCTGAATATTTCACTCAATCATCTATTCATTTGTTTATTCCGTTATTAAATATGTACTGAGTACCCAGGCACATGGAAGACACTAAATCACAATTTGTTGAATGAATGTTTGAGTAGCTAGGCACTATTCTTGATGTTAGTTATAGCTAATGAATAAAACAGTCTCTGCCCTCTGGAAGATTAGATTTTAGGACTACTAACTCTGTATATTGCCTTCAATAAACTATCTGCTAATATTTTTGGACAGATTTGAGTTGGTGGTGTATCAGTGATACAGGAGAGTCCTCCAAGAAGCAAACTCTGAGAGAAAATGAGGTGTTCTGATATTTATTAGGGAAGGTAGGGAAGTAGGATTGGGCAGAAGGAGAGGTACAACTGCGCTGTAGGACTGAACAACAGTTGTGGATGATCCTACAGGGCTTTCTGGACTTTAAGTGATCATTCAAGTTATCCCACATTGGATCCAAGTGGCTGAGCTTTTATACCAGCACCTCAGCCAGTCACTGGATACGGTCTGCTCTAGAAGAGCTCGACTTTGGGTGAGGCAGTTCTCTACGTTGGAACAATCCTTGCAAGGCTAACAGCTGACTGTCCACTGATAGCCCTTCATATAGCTAGGGCAACAAGTCCTTCCTTGAAGGGGAATCTTCCAGTATAACCTCATGTGTACCACAGTTGGCTAGGAAGATTTCAGATGCAATAACTGGAAAACAATTTAAATTGGCTTGAATAATGTTGGCTCAGAAGATTTGACTCTGGATGGTGAACACAATGCAATACACAGGTGATGTATTATTGAATTGTATACTTGAAACCTATGTAATTTTATTAACCAATGCCACCCCATTAAATTTAATTAAAAATTATAATAATATTGGCTCACCTAACTAAAAACTCAAGAGCTGGATAAACTTTAAATGTGGCTTGAATTAGAGCTCAACTCTAGCTGTTTATTTATTGTTGTTTTAGAGAAGTCTATTCACACAACTGTGGAACAAAAGTCCTGAACTTTGCCCTAATATATAAGGTTTCTGAACACTGGGGTTCCTTTTTGGTGGGGATTGTCCTGTGCATTGTAGATTGTTTGACAACATCTCTGTCCTCTACCCACTAGATAGATACCTATAGCAAGCTGGAGGTTTCTTTGTGATTATCTCTAATCCTCCCTATACGTTGATAGTAAATATTAGTAGGTTCAGTTGTAGGTGATTATGCTGAGGCTCAGGGTAGTTAAGCAGCCACATCATAAGTGGCAAAAGCAGGGTTAGATTGTCTGGTTGATTCCGAGATGATGCTCTGTTTTCTGCACTACTCTTAGTTTCACCTAAGAGTCATCCAGAAAGACAAGAATCGGGTTGAGCATGGGTTTCCATGATTGTCTCCAGAACAGAATTAAGATGGCCAGAAAGGCAATTGCCTGGAAAGCCAGACCACAAAAGCCACTAAAATATTACTGAAAACACAATATTTGGGGTAGGGGGCTGAATTCTTATAATTTTTCTCATGGAAGAGTATTTTATATAGTTAGAAGAATACTTCAGTGAGCTACCTAAAAACAAGAACCTCTGAGAGGAGCCACCTTCAAAGGGTATTTGTAAATTAAGTGCAGAGCATGTGTTTAGAGAAATGAGGCAGGTACATTGAGTTAGAATTAAATTATTTGGAGTGTTATTGCCACTGGCTGCCTTTCTTCTCAGCCCCAAAGACAGTCATTGAGATTTCTTCTTACATGTGTGCTGAACAAGATGTATCTCTTGAAGAGGCACAGAGTTACCAGCTGGCCCAGGCACTCTTCCATCTTCTCTCTCAAGGCTTAGGGCTCCCTTATGGAATCTATCTATCTATCATCTATCTATCTATCTATCTATCTATCTATCTATCTAATCTATAATCCATCTCTTATTTATGTTAGCAAAGCTGTGTTTCTTCTAGAGGCTTCTCGGAGCTAGAAGGGGATCTGTTTCCTTGCTTTTTCTTACTTCTAGAGGCTTCTAATCCCTTTCTCTCATTATTCTAACCTTTGGCTTCCATCTTTACATCACCTTCTGTTGCTCTGATTTCTCACCTCCCTTTTATGAGGGCACTTATGCGTTCATTGTGCCTACCTCCCAATAATCCTGGATAATCCCCCATCAAAATGCTTAATTTAATCACCTTTGTAAAGTCTCTTTTGTCATATAAAGTGACTTGCATAGGCCTGGGATTAGGAAGTGGGCATCTTGGACAGCCATTATTCATTTTAACACAACATGATCATATGTTTGTGTACACTTTATAGAAGTAAGATAGTTCACACACAGTCAGTTAAATGGCCATTTTAACTCCTGCTTTTATACTTCACCTCAGGTCTGGAAATACTGGAGTAGCTTCAGGCATTTTGGGCTCCGACTAAGGGGACTTTGGTTTGAGGATATATTTGGTTTGGTTTTAGTGGGATGCATTTATATTGTTCAAAGATACAACCATGAATTTTTAAGATATAGTTAGTTAACTGCCTGGTGAGGGTGTAGCTTCTAGGAGTAATCCTATGGCCTGATGAGTCTACTTACTCAACATTATGCCTTGAAAATACTGTGTCAAAGGTCAAATTGCAATAAGGATGTGACCTATAGTGCACTGTAAGTATGTAGCTAGTGGAGGAGACTCAGGGGTCAAAAAACATGAAGCCTGAAGCCACTCTGTGGAAAATTATTGCAACCATTAATAGGTTAAAATTGTAAGTGAAAAATTTGATTTTCATTGACATCTAATCAAAATTATCATTAATAAAAAAACAAATTTCAATAAACCACGCTAGAGGACAGACTGTATGTTTTTAATTCTTTTTGTAGAAAATGGTATTACCAAAATTTTGTTATATGAAGAGAAAACCAAGGGGTGTGCAGTTAAAGGTTATAGAGAATAAATTATTTTAAAGCTGTGACAAGCAGTTCATAATAAAAATATTACATCGTTATTCCAGGTTATGTGATATTTGTGATATTTGTCACCTTTTAAAAGTATATTTCTTGTCATTTTTTCTCATCCTTATTACTTAACTTTTATACCTAAATATTAAATTCTTTTTTCTTAAAGAGAATCACCACAGATGTCAAACTGTTTAAGATTCAGGCCCCACAGAACCTGTCACTGATAATACTTATATCAGTCACAGATCCATCAGAGAAGCAGACTATCTCTATCAATCTACCTACCTGTCTATCTACCTACCCATATACCTTCTATAAGGAGATGTGTATTACAAGGAATTAGCTTTTATAATTGTGTGTGGTGGCTAGTTAAGCAAATCTAAAATTTGTAGGGCAGATAGTCAGAAAGGGAAAATCTAGAAAAGAAGTAGCAATTGCAGACCAAAATGGTTTAAAGTCTCCATCACAAGGAACTATCCAATCCCTTTTAAAAGCTCACCTAGTTATGTCAGGCCCATCCAGGATAATCGCCTTTATTTAAAGTCAGCTACTCATGGATTTTGATTACATTTGCAGAAATCCCTTCACAGTAGCACTTAGATTCATGTTTGATTGAATAACTGAAATCAAGTATATGTATGCAACAAATCATTGCTACCCTCTCTTCCTTTCTCATAGCTTAGCCTAGCTGAGTTAACACATCAAAAATCCATGACAACACTCTTTGTGTCATTGGCTAAAATTGTCCCTTTTTGGAACAATGAGAGTTGGAAGACTGCCATCCTCCTACAATTCATGCTCGTTACCTTGTCAGCTTCAGGTATATTCCTGCTACTAAATTCTTACGAATCGAGGCAGGCTAATACCAATAGTTTTAACCTCAGGGGTATGAAGTCACATGATCTAGGTTCAAATCCAGGCTTCATCATGTTCTGTGTGACTTTAGACAAGTTACTAAACCATGATAACTGCTTAAAGAGTTTATGTTAACAAATTTAAAAAAAGACTAAATGAAATAATCTATGGAAAAATGCTTAACCCAGAGTGGATGATAAATGTTGGTAGTTAAATATCAACTATTTTATACCAGATAACATACTAAATTCTTTTATTTAACACCATTTCACTTAATCTTTATAATTATTGTTGGAAAGTTATAATGACAGGGTAGGGTGAATGGGAAAAATATTGTGAGCTTTATTCTTTAAAGATGTATCAACATGCCTCAATTTGTGACTTTAAATGCATATATAAATAAGTATGACATCTAGAATGACATTTTATATATTACTGCAGTCTGATACTATTTTTACTATATTCTACTTAATTAAATATGCTGTCACATTATATAAATATTTTATGAAGTAGAAACAATGTCACTAAAAAAACAAGTGTTCGCCTGTGGTTATTACCAATTTATAAATACTCCTATTCACGATCTCTCTTCAAGGAATGTGAACGTAATCATAAATTTTACTATATCATGAAAAAAATAATTTGTCTAAAAGTTAGCCTTTTATTTTTTCTAAATGCTGTCTTATGTGAGGTTTTAGTTGCACTGAATTAGCTCCTGGAAGAGGAAGAAATAATGTCATGGACTAGATATGTTTTAGTACTAGGAGTATTAAGAGGTTTATCTGTAGTCTTTTAAAATTTGTGATTTGCCATTTAAAAATCTGCATTGTGGCTAAGACTCTCACGATTAACCTCTGTACGAACAGATTAATTCCAAAGTCATCAAAAATGTATATTTGAGAAAAGAGCCACTGTTGTGTCCAACTAGTCTAGAAAATTTCAACTGAAGAGCAATTCATTTAGGGACACTTAGAAGGCTGAAGACAGGTCTGAAAGCAGAGCAGAGTTTGTTTCTTAAACATGTGGTTACCTAATATAGTATAAACTTAAGTTAATTCATCCAATCTGAACTTCTCTTCAAGACTCTTATATGAAATTTGGGCACCGCTGTAGAAGGGATCAGATCATGTGCTCACTTTTCAGGTGATTGTATAAGTGATTTAAATTATCAGTATGAATAAAGACCCTACACAAGTTGAATATGGAGCTCCCAAATAAGGATGAATTCAGAAGAGTGGCATGAGTATGTAGAAATGTAATCAGGAAGACAACCTGAATAGAATCTAGAGATTCTATTTGTTTTATTTATTTTTTCTTGTTTCAACTATATTCAGAGAATAAAAATATACAAAGAAGGAATAAGGCTTCTGCTTGGGAATTTCAGATGTGATCTCTCTCTCTCTCTTTTTTTTATCATCTCCTATTTATCATGAAGAATAAAAAGAAGCCTCAGAAATGCACTTGAGTAATAAACCACTAGATTCTTGAAATGCATTCAGGCCAGAGTATTCAAGCCTTTTTCAAGAAATTAGGAAGTAGTTAACAGTCTTCACTCAGGGATTATGGAGAACCAAAGTTCAAAATAATGACTATTGATCCATTATAAAAATTAAAAAATTTAAGAAACTTTCATAATAATGTCTTTCAAAACATGTTAAGGGAATTTTTAAATGACTAGTTATTATTAACTAACATAAAATAGTGAGCACTGGAAATTAGCAAGAAAAGTAACCCAGAAACACTTTTGATTGAGTTCTTTAGTAATTTGTAGGAATTATGTATATATTCTGCAAAACATCCCTTAGTACAGCTTATTTTCAGCTGTCCATTTAGGAGGCATGAGTTCATGAGTCATTTCCTACATAGGAGAAAAGTATACAGATAAGCTGAGTGAACAAAAAAAAAATGCTCACTAAGATAGATTTTCAGTAGAAAAATTTATTTTATTGATATTTTACTTAAGTTTTTATTACAAAAGGCTATTATGTGGTTTAAATATTTTTTCTGGTTTTAATGGTCCTTCTGAATATACTGATAAATTATATGATCAATCCTTTTATTTTGCTAGGTTTCTTATGTTAGACCATTCTGGCATTTCTGCATTTGATATGCTGCTAGGTTTTTAATGTTTTTCGAAGCTTTTGCTATATTCATAAATGAAATTAGTCTCTCATTTTGTTTTTATACTATCTTCTTCAGTTCTGTTATATTGGTTTTGTTGGATTCATAATAAAATTTGATATTTGAATATCACCAGGATTACCTCTTTTTAGAGGTTTCCCAGAACTCAACTGTAAAATAATCTTTGCCTATAGATCTTTAAATACTTTTGATCTATGGATATATGTTTATCTGCTGGTCATTTGTTATTAGAAAACAATCCTTTTCTTACAAATTTTTAACTTTGTTGATAGAGGTTCACATAATATTCAAGATGGTGCTAATCTTGGAATTCTCACTCTTAGGTTACAGAGATTGATTCCGAGATGATCACATAATCTCAGTCATGCACGTAGCATTGGCCCAGGTCTTTTGCTGGTATTAACAAGATTATTAAGCTTGTAGGACTGCCAGGGAACACCACAAGTAAAGTATCATTCCATTGGAAACAACACAAAACAAAACACCAAAGGTACCAAAGAAGAGTAATGGAGAAAGGTAGAGTACTGATGATAATAATTAAGTATCTGGATATAGCCATAGTTGAAACGAAAAATGTCCCCTAGAACAGTGGTCCCCAATCTTTTTTGCACCAGGGACCAGTGCTCCTATGAGAATCTAATGTCTGATGATGTAAGGTGGAGCTGAAGTGGTGATGCTAGCGCTGGGGAGCAGCTGAAAATACAGATGAAGCTTTCTTTACTCGCTTGCCTGCCACTCACCTCCTGCCGCTCACCTCATTGCCAACTCCACAGTCTCTTAGGAGGGGTCCTGCTGCAAGCCAAGTTCAACTGAAGCCTGTGCCTGGCCTGGGGCCACTTGGCATGAACCACCAAGCAATCCTCAGATGGCTGCCACCCATGCTGGGCTTGGATGAGCCTGGGGAGACAAGTAGTGAAGAGAGACCAGTTGCTGTGAGTGCCCAAACTGAAGCTGGTCAGTAAGAGGTACATGGCACACTGAGGTCCGATGCTCTTTGTTTGGCTTTTGTGAACCTTTGAGAGATTTTAGGAAAGTCCATAGCTTGAGCCAAGACAGGCTGTTTGTACGGAAAAGCCACTGGCAGTGGCTTGGGTGGGCCCGTAAGTTTGATGGGGCTGGGTCTCAGAGAATCAGGGAACCAGGGCAGGGCTAAGGGTGTTAGGTTAATGGAGACACAGATATGGCAGTCATCTTTGTCTGCATGCCAGGAGAAAGGAGGGCCCAACAAAGAAACAATGGATTCTGCCAACACTTCTATCTGAGAGACAGCTGCCCCTCCAGTCCTTACTTTGAAGGCAGACAACTCAGTTGTTTCTCATATATTCTCCAGCCATTTGAGCTGCTGCCTCAGCAAGAGAGTCTATCAGAAATTAAATCCACATGCCGGCCCTTTAAGATGGATGCCTGGGACTCCCACAGCCCTCCATCTCACTTAGTCACAAATTTGTCTGATTTTCACAGCCAGAAGTTGTGGAGACTTCTGTACTGAAATCCTGAATTAGAGAACTTGGTGTGGGACCCCTAGCTCTTCAGGGAGACCTCCAGAGCCAAATATCCCTCATGATTTTTAACTGCCACATGCTGGCATGGTGCCAGCTTGATCCACGTCTCCACCCCTTCTACCAGCCTCGACATGGCTTCTTCTGTATGTCCTTAGTTTTAGAACTTTTGTTGAGATAGACATTAGGCTATTCTCTATGATGGTTCTGTAGTTTAGTTATGATTTTCACGTCATTATGAGAAAAGGCAAGCACAGCATTTACCTAGTTTGCCGTCTGGATTTGAAATCTTCACTTTAATTTTTTTTTTTAAATCCATAACTCTTTCTGCTTTGAAAGGCAAAAAGTGCAACTGCCACTTTCATGTTCAAGTGTATCGACTCCCCCTTGATTTTTCAAAATCTACATACCCATTTAGCAAAGAACACATTTCCATAAAAGCCACAAAATATAGAAATACCATTTGGAAATGGAGGATAAGGGTATAGAAATGTCTTTTTAGCATTGAATATAGCTATTAGATATTCTAACTGGAGCTGGAAGATTAAATGTTACTAGTCATTTTTTCACCCAGAGTTAGGCTCTACAGTAAATAGTTTATATATGGACATTCTCTTTGCAGTTTTATGTTTAGAAGGTAACAAGTACAGCTTGATAAAGGTAGGTAGGTGTCACAAATTAATAAGTAAAACACCACGAAAGAAGAAAGACCTAATTTGAATACTGGGTCCTTCACTCATATGGCCTTCAATAAATTATTTAACATTTGAGAGCTTCACTTGTTTAACTTACTCACTTATTCAACAAGTATTGATTATGTACCTTCTCTCTGCCAAATACTCTATGGGTACTGCAGATACTGCAGTGAATAAAACTGATAAATGATCTGCCCTTATAAGACTTACTGGCAATTTAAAAAGATATAAAACTAAAATATAGGAAATTTAAATATTAAGTACAGGGGGAAAATATACATAGAAAGAGGATAAAAGCTAATGTAGGAGGACTAATATTTTAGATAATGTAACCAGGGAAGGTCCTTCTCAGAGTGACTTTCAAGTAAACTAACCATGCATA
>NW_024347791.1:17718506-17810947 GCF_902729225.1 Pteropus medius | reverse complement strand
GCAGTGGCCTTCAAGAGTTTTCCTTAATAACTAATTTTTATTGATATTTTATATAGTAAACTGTATTTACAGCTCAGTGATAATTCTTGAACAAAGAATTCTACAAAGTTAAAATTATTCTCTTCTTGTAACAAGATATAATGTTTTCTTGTAGTGTATTTCTTGCCTGAAAATGTGCTGTGCTTAGATATAGATTGCTATATCTTGGGAAATGTTTTCCAATTCCTCTAGAATAGGTATATGTAGAATCACATATCTAAGTATATAATGTTTGTATCTGTATTCTGCTATGACAGCAAATAATGTCTGGAAATTTTCCTAATAGCTCCCTTTGTAAAGTGAAAATGATGGTACTCTAAATTAAGTATTTTTATTTTAAAGTGCTTCACAAGAGGTAGAAAAAATACTTTTTATTTTTTTGTACACACACAACACACATACTAATATATACATACACACATACACACCCTAACACAATGACCTATCACAAAGGCAGAAACACTTTTAAGCAAAACATCTATGTTAGAATATAAATATTCAAATATAATTAAAACAAAATTAAATTCATTTTCAGGTCAGCGTTCTTTTAATTTGATATTACTTGCAAATGTGCTAGTGACAAGTGCATATTCAAAATACAAATGTTGTCTTTTCTGTTTACTTTCTAAAGACATTTCATGTACAGATCCTTATGGAAAATTATACTGAATAATCTTCAGTTAGGCAATATGTACTATCTGAAATATGTAGGGGAAAAACTTCCGGAAATCTGTGTATTTGTATTGTTTAGAAAAAAAAATATCCAAAGCCTGAGTGAGTTCTTTCTCAGAATTTAAAAGCAGTTATTAAATTTAGAAAAAGTAAAACAAATATATCTGACCATTACAACTGTGAAACACAAAAAGAAATCAAACACAAAGGATATTTTGAGATTTAAACATCTAGTGGGCAATTAGACTTTCTCTTCTCATTAACATTAATTAGTAATGAATGAGTGATTATATTTATTCCTCATGTACTGAACTTTTCTCATCAAAATTTCAATATTCAAATAGGAGGAGAATAAAAGCTCCACATGAACAGAATTTCTGTCTTTTTTTTTCACTGATACATCTTCAGCTAATAAAAAGGTTCCTGACATATAGTAGATGTTCAATAAATAACTGTTTGTGGCATGAATAAATATGAAAATAAAAAACGTTGGAAAAAATATGAGATGAAAATATCAAAATATCATGAAAGGATGATAGATACTCAGGATGTGTTTTCAAGATATAATTACTTAGTTTTTCTATATCTCCTAAATGAATGATACAATGGTTGGCACATAGGAAAGCAGCACTATCAACATAAATTTGATAAAATAAATTTAAACCAAAACATTATATATAGGTATAATTTTAGTTTCTTGAGGACTTCCAGATATTTAGTTACCTTGTGATGATTATTAGACTATACAGCTGCAAAAAATAGAAAATTCAGCATTACTCTTAACTTTTCATAAAGAGAATGACCTGGCTGGTAATTTGAGTACTTATTATACAAGTATGTAGCTCCTTATAATACGAGTATGTAGCTTTTGAAAGACTTTTTCATACCCTGTCTTCCCCTAAAAAAATTCATAGATACTAATCTGGTCTTTAATTCTTTACTTTTTAATTGAATTTATTGGGGTGACATTGGTTAATAAAATCATACAGGTTGCAAGTATACAATTCAATATCACATCATATGTATGTTGCAATAAGAGTAAAGGTAGTCAAATATATAATGATGGTAGGAAATTTAACTTCGGGAGATGAACATGTAATCTGGTCTTTAAGAATTTTGTAATTTGTTTTGGTAGATTGAATATAATGACACACATGTGCGTGCATACACACACATACTGAAGGAAATGAAGGAACTGGAGATGTTTAAAAAGCAAGTAATAAACACATGTAATTCAAAATAATAAGCACATGTAATTCAAAATAAAGGGAGTGATTAGAATTAGGCAGCAAGTAACACACATTTTGAGGAAAGTTTGGACATGCAATGAGCAGAGCAGATCTTACATATTACTTTGTCTAATTTTCATTATCTCTCTCATTTTCTGTTCTTTAGAATTCAACTTCATTTTTATCAGGACAACTTGATGATAGCTTTATCATTAGATAATAGAAAAGATTGGTTTTAGCAATTGATACCATGTCCAAATATTCATGGATTTGAGGATACCAATAACCTTTGGATAATGCTAGTTAAGGAGAAACAGTAATTAAAGACTTTCAAATTAGCTAATTTAGATGTAGATTAGATGTAAATTTCACATCATTTTAAAGAGATACAATTTTATTTCAAATATGGTAAGACCTGGCTAAATGAGCAACACAAACAATTGTGTAGTTAACAGGTGTCATCTTTACCGACTTTTCGACAGTTGAAAATCTGTGTATAACTTTCGTCCCCCCCAAAATTTAACTATAGTTGTCCCTTGGTATCTGTGGGGGATTAGTTCTAGGACCCCCTCCTATACCAAAGTCTGCAGATGCTCAAGTCCCTTATATATAATGGTGTAGAACGATGCATACAGTTTTCCCTCTGCCTCTGCAGAGTCCCAACCCTAGATTGAAAACAATTTTCAATCCTTGGTTGGTTGAATCTGCAAATGCAAAACCTGGGGATATGAAAAGTCGACTGTATATTTATTGAAAAAAATCCTTATTGACAGTTCAAATTCCCCTAAAGCAGGTTGGAACTTAGGGGACTGACTCACCAGCTGTGGTCCCAGCTACAGAAATGGTAATGGTTCTGTACCCTTAACAATTTGGCTACAGTCTTGTCTGGCTTTGTATCTGTCACCAGCACCATAGGCCAAGGGACTCAAGAGGAATCAAATTCATTCGTGTAAAGGGTAATAGACGTAGAGATCTCAGTCCTGGCTGTGTACCTGCTGAAGTGGTCTGTGAACCAGCTCTAGCCTCTGTACTGCTGCAGTCTGTGAGGCCCTACAGGTAAGCCTGCCAAACTTGGTCAAAATGTAGATTCTGTAAAGGCCCTGTAAATGGGCTTCAGCCCATCCCAGCCAGTCTGCTAAGAGTCCTATTGGCACAGGGACCCTCCAGGAGACACTCCTGTTTGTGCCTCTAGATATCCTAAAAGGGCCTTATACATGGCTCCAGCTTCCCCATAGACACAGTCTGCCAGTTGTCCAACAGTGGTGAAGGTCCGGCGTCCCTATAGGAGAGACTACCATATGCATCCTTCAGAGATACTGAAAAGACACTATATTCAGCTCCAGCTTCTCTCAATCACCATCCAACACCTGTCCTGCCCACCCAGGGACCCATCCAGTGACCAGCAAGCAGCCCTCCCATGGACCTGGCAGGATCCACACTCACTGCATATCTGGTACTAGGCCCACAGTCTGAGAACTCAACTGTGGACCCTGAAGTGGACCCTTGTCCCAGTGCCACCCTACTGAGCAGGATACTGGAAACAGTCCCATCCACCTGCGGAGCAGACAGGATCCATGCTGGCCTGGGCCCCTGGTAAACAGCCTGCCAAACTACGAACCCTCTAAAGACCTAGTGACAGCCTCAAAACTGGCTCTAACCCAGGAAGACTGAGATTTCCTGTGAAACTTTGTGCACTATTGGTGGAAATGTAAATTGGTATAGCCGTTATGCAAAACATTATGGAGGTTCTTCAAAATTTTTTAAATAGAACTACTTATATGATCCAGATATCCCATTTCTGAGTATGTATCAGAAGAAAATAAAACCACTATCTTGAAAGGGTATCTGCACCTCCATGTTCATTTTTTACAATAGCCAAGATACAGAGACGATCAAAACGTTCACAGATAGATGAATAAATAAAATGTTGGATATATAGTGTGTGTATAAGGAAACCCTACCATTTGCAACAACACAGATGGATCTTGAGGTCATTATGCTAAATGAAGTAAAGCAGGGAGAGAAAGACAAATACTTTATGATCTCACTTATATATGGAATCTTAAAAAAAAATCACTAACACAAAACGGAGTGTAGACTGGTGGCTGCCAGGACCTGGAAAGTGGGGGAAATGGGGAGATATTGGTCCAAGAGTACAGACTTCCAGATGAATAAGATGAATAAGCTCTGGTGACCTAATACTCAGCATGGTGATTGTAGTTAACGACACTCTCTTGTGCACTTTAAATTTTCTAAAAGAGTAGATCTTTAATGTGTCACCATGGAAAGAAAAATTGTAATTATGTGAAATGCTGGATGTGTTAACTAGTCTTATGTGGTAATTACTTAATAATATGTGTATGTCAAATCATCATATTTTTCACCTTAAACTTATACAATATTATGTGTTAATTATATCTAAATAAAGCTGGGGAAAAAAATCTATGTCTAACTTCATTTAAACCATATCATATCACTACCTCTTTTCAATTGCCTCTTTTAAGTTTTCTAAATGATAAGTTCCATCTTTTTCATCCTTTCTAAGCATTGAGAGGTCTCCCCCTGCCCATATTAGTGTCCCAAGAGAACACCTCCACTGCTCTCCTGCTGTTTATAAGTCTATAAAATAATTCTTGGAGGGTATCTTGTGTATACTCAGATATATTTATTTTTTTTAATCTGGAATTTTGATGTATTTTTTTAACTGAGATACAGTAGTTTTCAGACTTTCCTACAATGTAATTCTTAATAGCAAAGCCTTTTAAAATATATTTTGAATGTTTCCTTTTTCCAGAAATAAATGATGATTGAATTTTTATATCAGTTTCAGAATCAGTTGAGTATTTTATTTGTTTATACAAGTATCGAAACATTAACATTCACATTAAAGAGTCATTGCATATGATAATAGACCTGAAAAGATAGTCTGAGGATATGATTCAATTTAAACTGATAGAGAAACTTTAAAGGGGAGTAGCAGTAAACAATATTTATTTCAACGTTAAGTGTCTGGCAGTATTTATCATGGACTGTATTTTTTTCATAAGTATAAACATTAAAAAATAAGTACCTCCCAAAAACATAAATATGAAAATGTTTATAGTGTGCTACTGTCCCAATGCAATGTGTTCTATTGTACATAATTGTTCAAAAGACAATTATGCCAAAATGAGAGCATGTGTTGAAAGATATATCTGAGCCTAGCCTGGTATTAAGCCAATGATTATACAGGCATGTATAAGTATGAAATAACACAAAGATCAGTATAAATCATCTATTCTTAGTTAATGATAAATTTACAAAAGTTTAAATGTATGCTATAGGTAGGTAGGCAGGAAAAAACTGATATTTCATTTTGCCCCAAACTGAATTATCAGGTAAGCATAAAAATTAGAAAATGAGAATTACAACATGTTAAAATTTGTTATACAAAACATTTGCATTTACATTTGTTTGCTTTCAAGTGTTGAAACTCTTTAAAAATATATACAAAGGTATATTTGGTGAAAACTTGGCAGCTTTTCTAGTACTTCTCTTCAGAACTCATCAAGACTTCATCTCTGCAGCACTGTTTGAAAATCAATATCCCAGCAAATGAGAAATGGACTAATCTAAGGGTCGACTGGACAACTGTCAAAGTGAACACTGGCAAGAAGTATGGCAGGTCTAGTGATTTAGGCAAGAACAGAATATAAGTTGGGAAATTCACTGTCACTAGGCAAGGATGAGAAAGGTTGAGAGAAAGTTTGGTAGGCAGAAAAGAACTATGAAGGTAACAGCTATGCAAAGACTGGAGGGGCACTTGTGGGAGAATTGATCCTGAGGCAGGTGTTAACTAGTGATTCTTGTCAAATGTTCCTTTTTGTTGGCTTTGCCTGCAGCATTCTATGGTTGTCTTTTGTGGTCCTTTTTGACCTAAAAATGATCTATGCATTGTGGCATGAGAAGTCATATTTGCCATCATTACTACCCAAATTGCTTCTTGAGTGTATGTTTTTTCCAGTTCCTAATTTTGAGATAATCCGGTTTAAAATACAAGTGTGGAATTTCAGAAAAATGTCTTATTCTTATCTGTATCCTTTAAAATATTGACATTATTCCATTTATATTTTTGAATGTAGGCTTCCTATTACATTCTTCTTGAAAGTAATTTTCGTTATACATGTACTTTTTCTAAGTTGATTAATTAATTAATTTTAAATGGCTGGCAGACTGACCCTTTCTAGGAAACTATGTATATATAAAATGAAATCAAGTTGAAATTATGTGAAACTGGTACTTTGGTCAGCTACGGACATCCCTAGCAGATGCTGTCCTCAGATCCTGAGGTCATCCTTACATGTACAGTGTTGAATTAATTTCTCCCTAGATTCTATCCCTAGTATTTTTGATCTTCGGTCTTTGTTTATCATGAAAGTCAATTCCGTTGCAATGACTAACTTTTGAAAGCCTCACAGATTGCTTCAGGCTAAATCCTGTATTCGTGTTTATGCTGAATCTCCAACTGAAATTAATGGGAAACATGCAGCTGCATCTCCGGGTGGACCTAACCTTCCCTCATTCTCTTCAGTCCTCCCCCCTTGCCTTTTAAGCATTTTGAGGACTGTTGTAACTGCTTCAGAGCAAAGCACACACTATTTTAGTGATTTTTTCTTGCTAGTTCATTTCACTTGAAGGCAGAATTTTCTCGTACTTGGGCCACAGATCAATTTCAGCAGCACGAATGTTTATGATATACATAAATGAGTTGAATGGAGGCATTGAAAAAATTTTCTGAGTCTGCAAATGAAGCTGGAATTGGAAGCAGAGAAAATAATAAAGGGCAATGAAACCTGATTCAAGGAGAAGAGGGTTTGAGTAAGAATGCCAACAGGCACCCAATCAACTTAAATGAAAACAAATGTTGAATAATTTCAGCGCAAAGAACCAAGCTGGAGACTATCTGTTAAACAGAATAATGAATCAACAGTTCAATCAGTATATGGTTTAAAAGTTATTATAGAAAATCACAAAAGCCATCAACTCAAATGAAATGTAATGAGAAATTAATAGAAGCACAATAATAGTTTGTAGTTTGAAAGAGAGAGAATGCCTATCAAAACAGTGAAGAAATTACATTACAGATTCCTGATTATATCAGTGTGAAAATATTCTCACTTACTTAAATGTGTAAGAGGTTATATTGAGTTGGAAGTCCTACAAAGATGCAAACTCTGATTTATTTTATGATGACTCTTTTTGCACAAAATTCATTTTGTTTTATTGCGAATGCAGCACCCACTTTTTTGCATTAACTGCTTATAAACATTCCAGTAAAATAATGTATTTGATAAGGTCATGCTTACTTCATTAAATCATTGAGCTGCCATATATGTGGCATTTAAAGACATATCCAGAAGTTATACAATAATGTAATCATTATAATTAATGCTTTTGGGAATTAGTTTGAACACTGACCCAAGCATTCTATGTTATACAGTTTAATCCTTTATAAAAATCCTTTGAGGTAGGAACAAGGGACAAGTTAGATTTTAGTTTTAAAAGGGTGGAGGTGAGGGACTGAGATAATTATTTAATGTATTGGGAATCAATATTTATATGGCAGCATTACTGGTGACTTTTAGTATCATGTGCTATATCCTCAGTGTTTAAAATCAAGTGACAAAGCAAAATACTCACAGTCTATAGGCTTTATACCAGTCAATTTAGCATTTAGATGTCAGAAGTGATAACTCGGTGTTTAAGAATATATAGGAATAGAATGAGGAAAAACAAAGAAAATTCTCTTAAGGCAAGATATATAACATAAGTTAAAAAGGAGGATGTGGAAATGATCATGGATGCTTTTGGAGGCTAAGGTGCGGCAGAGGGTTCACATAGAGAGAAACTAGAGAGTTAGGTGAGAAAGTGGATTCTTATTGTTCACACTTCTGAATGAATAATTGCTAATACGATTAAAATCTATTTTAAATTGCAGTGAAGAGAAATAACATTAGGAAAAAAAGGCCATATTTTATAAAAGTTCATTACTTCTGGCAAGAGAAGCTAGAAGGTAGGAAGACAAGGTAGAAAATTACTGTAGAAATGTATGTGTGAAGTTTAAGAAAGACTGAACTGGGATGGTGATAGAAGTCGATGAGTGGAGAGAGTTCAGTGCTATGTTTTATAAGATAAAAACAGGACCAACTGAATATGGAGGATGGACAAGAGTAGGAGAACAAAAGATGTACCAGGTTTTCAAGCAATAGATAGATGATATTACAGGAAGCAGGTCATATTGAATATAGTGAAGGTACTAGGATTTTGCAGGGTGTAGATGATCACTTTGATTTGAAGCTATAGAGATTTGATGATGATTGTGTGACTCCTACTAGAAATCTTCAACGGGAGTTTCAATAAAGTACTAGACCTCAGATAAAGAACATGGAGATGGAGCTACAATTGTTAAAGGCATAATTATTAAAAGGAAAGTAAAATGAAGAAAATGTTTTTCAAGAATTTAGTCCAAATGGCAACTAATCTGCTAGTTTTAAACATTAATTTATAAGTAAATCATTTTTTATTTATCATTAATATTGTAAATTTATGGATTTCACTAATACAGTGATTTTCAACCTTTATGACGTGGAGAATCACTTTTTAAAATATGCATCATGATGATTATTCTCTTAATGTGTGTTGATTGAGAATATACTGGTTAAGTATAAAGTCAGTGGTCCTTTTCAATAACTTTATATTAATCACTACCATGAAATGCATTTGTAATATATTGCATGTGTGAGGTACCTATGATGAAGTACCTATATGAAATGTAAGTTGATGACATTTTTCCTGTCTTCTTGTTTCAGCCATCTATGCTCCATTATTAGTAGCTCTATAGAAGGACTCCTAGTGCCTTAGAAAGTATCTATATAGCTGAGAACAAAGATTACATTTTAAAGATTCTAAGTTTAAAAGGCAGGAATTATACATTGGTTAGGAGATGCATGTGGATAGACAAAACCCATCATTTTTCTTGCTGTTAGACAAGATATTTGACCTTCTGAGCTGGAGAGAAGTGGGAAATAAGGGTGGATAGTTTGAGAAGAAGAAAAAAGATGCACTGTGACCACATGCATTCTATTCCCTACCCCACAAACCTGGGTAGTTGGAACATATTTGAATTCCCTTGGAAGTGTTAAAGAATGACAGAGTTGTGTCCCATGTCTCAGACTTGATCTCCACAAAAGGGGCAAGTGAAGAGGGTCAGAAAAAACTTCCAAAAGCTTTCAACTATTACTAGGTAGCACTGAATATAATCTTTAAATTTCTTGTGGGCTCTATGTGGGATAGAGAATTGAGATGAGAGAAAAGAAAGAATGGGTACTTCCCAGGAGGTCTTCTGATTAGGGTGAAGGTCTAAGCATAAAAAAGTTGTAGTGTAGGCCGTTATGTTTGGAGCTAGGAAAAAACATCTAAATTTCCAAAGACTGTCACAGCCAGGTTATTAAAGAGGGGGCTGAGTCAGCAGATGGAAGTCAAGGCAGTCATAGAACACATGAACCGATAGAAATAATTGTAATAAAATGCAATTTTGCTCTATGAGAAATAGGGAATATAGGCATAAACAATTTGAGATTAAAAGAACTTGACTATTTCTTCCTTTTCACTTATTAATGGGTATTTGTTATGATATTATGAAAATAATTAGTTTTATTTTTTCCATCTCTTTCAACTGTTGAGAGCTAGGATGGGTGGCTTATATCTCAGACAGAAAGTATACAGAGAAAAGAACACAGGCTTGAATGCTGATTCTTCAGGGGATTCTCAAAGAGAGAAGGAATAAAAACTGTGATGGGGTCAGTGGCTTCCAGGTGAGCCATGAAAGGACAAATAAGGACAGAAGGAATTTTAGGAAAGACGTACTTTAAATACTTCTAATATAGAAAAATTTCCAGATTTCGGCTCAAAAGGTCCTCACTTTTAGAATTTTCCCTATTCAAGAATGATTTTACTTTCTTTAAGCAATCTCGTAGAACATCTCTGGAAAGATGATCATACTTATTTGGAAATACAATAACAATGCAATTAGACACTTTTCCTGGTCTATTTACTGCCACAGAAGATCGAGAGTTCTATAGGATCTGGCAAGCTCTAGATTAATGGTGAGTTTTTAGAGAGTCATTTCTGTAGAAGGGCTGGCAGAAGACAAATTCCAAAGGGTAAAGTAAAAATAAATCAGGAAGGAAGGGAAGAAACTGCTGAAGATTAAGAAATATGCCCACAAAAAAAGTGGTTAGCAAAAGAGAAAGAAGTATAAAAAATAACCTAGGTAAAATGTAGGCTACAAGAAAGAAACCAATAGAGAGATATTGCTTGAAAATACTGGAGAGAGAGGAGAAAAATAATTTGTGAATTGCTGTTAAGTTTAAGCCACAGATATATTTAATAAATAAGTGACTTCTTGCAGAACTGTGTCATTAGTATTTGGGGAAAAAATTTCCAACTAATAGTTATAATCTATTCGTAAGCATGAAGAAATCATGTTTGGGTATAATTAGTAAGACAGCATTAATAAAAGAGAAAAATATTTTTAATCTACTAATAGACCTGAAATAAATCGTGCATTAGCTGTAATTACTGAGAGGATACTGTATCATTACAAATAATTTGACAACATGATTCTATTTAATTTACCTTCCTCTTTTAAATGAAAACATGATGCTTGTGATGTATTTTATTGTCTATTTGTTATAACAGCACCTGAAGTAAGAATAGGTATACTGTGAGATAGTGGTGAACTGCTTGTTCTCCTAAAGAGTTGTGAGAATATCTGAAATATCCCAACTTTACATTAAATTTTTCATCATGATGTTAATTTATTTTAAATTAAATCTCTTTCTCTAAAGGGAATAGCTTTTTCTTCAAGCACTTCTGTAAGTTGTCAACTGTCCTAGTGCTGGTTGCAGATATCTCTGGTAGAATCTGGGCTGCTACACAGTCACTTGGACCTTGTTACAGGGAATCATTGAATTTTGTCAGTCTTTTACCATCTGATTTTATTTTCAGGGTTACTTCCCTTCCACAGGCTCTTATTGCCACGTTTTTGCATTATTGCTGGTTAGGATATTTAGTCTCCTGTTACTTGTTTTACTTTCAATCTCTCTTTTACTCCAATACCTAATTAATATTCTTCACGCACATCTTTAATCATTTTAGTCTCTTTTAAAAAAAGTCATCAGCACCTCTTAGTTTCTTCACTGTTATCATCACTTAATTTTTTTTCTTCTAGCAGGTAAAAAATATTTTGCCACTCTGCCCTTATATGTCTAATCATAATACAAATCATTTGTCTCATGAGGTATATATTTAATTAATTTATACATTGAAATTAAATGTATTCTATGTCTATTTGGACCAAACACTGTTCTAGTCTTAGTAATATAAAAATGAATATGCAACTAGGAAAATGACAAAAATCCATGGCATTTTCCCTTGAAGAGTATGCCAGCCTGGTGAGGCAAAGCAGATGAGAAAGCCAATGATTCCAGCACAGAATTTAGAAGAGTGCAGGGATGAGAAGATAAGTTAATGTTTCAGAAACATTTAGCTAGTAGGCGAGGTGCTGGGTACAGGTGAGCGGTTGAGATAGGGGTGTCACAATCCACTCAGGTGACCAGGGAGACTACAACTGGACCCCACAGGATACCTACTACAGATGGCCACTCTACTAAGACCAGGAGACAGAGCAGCCCTACATAATAGAAAGACAAAACACATGTCCCAAACAAAATAGAAAGACAAAACACATGTCCCAAGCGAAAGAACAGAACAAAGCTCCAGAAAAAGTACTTAACCCAATGAAGACAAACAATAAGTTTACAGATGCAGAGTTCAAAACACTGGTTATAAGGATGCTCAGTGAACTTAGGGGAAGAGTAGATAAACTCAGTGAGAACTTTAACAGAGATAGAAAATATTAAAATCGAGATAGAAAACATAAAAAAGAACCAGTCAGAAATGAAAATAATAACTGAAATGAAGACTATCTTAGGAGGAATCAACAAATAAAATAGCACAACAAAAGTATAATTAGTTCACTAACACCACATGATGAACCAATGTGTGGGTCCTAAAAGATTTGAAACAGAAAAGGACCATGATAAAATTTTCAATTTAGAAGCAAACACTTTGAAAGCAGTGTAAAGGTTGGATTTAAATGGAAGGAACTCAAGGCAAATTGACTAGATAGAGGGCAGCTATAGCAATATAAGTGAGCTATAATGTGTGTCCGAACGAAGGGAGTGGATGGAATTAAGGGAACAGATTTAAATGGTGCTTAGTGTTGTTTTTAATTAATAGACATTATATTTTAGAGTAGTTTTAAGTTTACAGAATTTAACAGAAAGTACTGAAAGTTCCATATACTGTCTCAACTGCAATTCCAGTTTTCCCTATTATAAACATCTTTCATTAGTGTGGTACATTTGTTAAAAATGATGAACCAAGATTGATGCATTATTATCGAATATAGTTCATAGCTTACATTAGAGTATATTCTTTGTGTTGTACAGTTTTATGGGATGTATATCAGGAACGCACGAGGTAATATATCCATAGTGATATCATACAGAATAGTTTCTCTGCCCTAAACATACCCTGGGCTTTACAGGTGCATCCCTCTACCACACCTCACTGAATCTAAGGAAATCATCAATGTGTTACTGTCTGTATAGTTTTGCCTTTTGTCATATAATTAGAATCATATGTTGTCTTTTTAGATTGCCTTCTTTAATTTAGCAATATGCTTTTAAAGTTTCTCCATGTCTTTTTGTGGTTTGATAGTTCGTTTCTATTTATCATTTACATACCATTCCATTGATGGATGTACCAGAATTTGTTTATCTATTCATTTGCTGAAGGACATCTTGGTTCCTTTCAAATTTTGGCAATTATAAATAAAGCTACTATAAACATCCATGTACATATTTTTGTATGGACATAAGTTTTTAACTCATTTGGATAAAGACCAAAAAGTATGATTGCTGGATCATTTGGTCAGACTATGTTTAGCTTTGTAAAAAACTACCAACCGTCTTCTAAACTTGCTGTAACATTTTACATTCTCATCAGCAATAAATGGAAGTTCCTGGTACTCTACAAACTCTCCAGCATTTGGTGTGTCAGTATTCTTGATTTTAGCTATAAATCTATAGGAGTGTAGTGATGTCTCATTATTTTAATTTATAATTCATTGATGACATAAGGTGTTGAGCATCTCTTCATATGCTTATTTGCCATCTGTATATCTTCTTTGATAAGATGTCATTCAGATCTTTTGCTCTCTTTATTGGGTTTGTTTTTGTGTTATTGAGTTTTAAGAGTTATTTACATATTTTAGACAGAAATCTTTTAGCAGATAGCATTTCACAAATATTTTCTTCCCAGTCTGTCTCTTGTATTTTATTTTTTGACACTCTTTCTTAGAGCAGAGGTTTTTAATTTTAGTGAAATCTAACTTTTCAATTTTTTCTTTTATGTATCATGATCTTGGTGTTGTATCTAAAAACTCATTGCCAGCACAACAATGTAAATGTACTTATTGCCACTAAACTATACAGTTAAAATTGGTTAAAATGATAAATTTTACGTTATGTACATTTTTACACACACACACACACACACACATTCATTGTCATACCCAAGATCACCAAGATTTTCTCCCATGTTATCTTCTAGAAGTTTTATAGTTTTGTATTTTACATTTAGATCTATGATCTATTTTGAGTTAATGTTTGTGAAAAGTGTGAGATCAAAGTATAGATTCTTCCTTTGTCTTTGCATGTGTATATTCTGTTATTTCAGCATCATTTGTAAAAAGACTATCCTTTCTCCATTAAATTGCCTTTATAAAATATCAGTTGGCTATATTTATGTCAGTCTATTTCTGGACTCTCTATTCTGTTTCATTGATCTATTAGTCATTACCAATACCACACTGTCTTGATAATTATATCTTTAAGTCTTGCAGTTGGGCAGTTAGTCCTCTGACTTTGTTCCTTTTCTTCAATATTATGGTTATTCTAGGTCTTTTGCCTTTTCATATGATCTTTAGAATTAGTTTATTGATATAACAAAATATAAGAAAATTGATATAACTACTAAAATTTTTATTGTGATTGTGTTGAATCTATAGATCAAATTGGAAAGAACTGACATCTTAACAATATTAGCAATTTGTTAATTGTTATACAATTATAGGTTACAGTCATAAGCACTGTTTGGTGCTTATTTTAAGTGAAAAGGAAATAAACAAGAATTAGGGATTACTTCTAAATCTCTCAATAGGGCAAGTAGATAGGTTTTGTCACTGAGTTGGGCATAAGGTTTTGAAATGATAATGATAAATTAGATTTTACATATTTCAAATTTGAATTTCCACAGGAAAACCAGACAGATACAACCAATATGCAATTGAATACAAGGATCTGAAATGCAAGTGAACGGACAGGAAATAAAGAATTAGAAATCTTCAACATACATATAATTAAATCCATGGGTTCATAGGGATGTTGCCGAGGGAGAACATATGATGTGAGAAGAGAAGATGTAAGAAGATGTTAGAAAATATAAAAAATTCAGGGTAGATATAGGAAAAGTTGCTCAGGAAAGAACCACAGTGAAAATGCCAGAGGTGAAATGAAACAAAACAATCAACAACAGAAAAGATTGTTTTAGAAGCCACAAGAGAAAAGAATTTCAAGAAGGAAACTTGTCAGTAGTGACTATGTAATAAAATAGCATAAAGAGTAAAAGTGCAAGGGAAAAGATATTTTATAGATGTGAATTAATAGAACCACAAAAGTGACAACTCATTTAAAAATGCTTACCTTGTGAGAAGAAGCAATATAATTAAAGAGAGATGATGGAAGGGCCAAGGAGTGTTATCATCATCATTACTATTGTTATCATACACATCATTGTCATCATCATCATAATCATAATTTTTTAGCTGAGGTAAATTGGAGTATGTTTATATATTGAGGGCAAAGAACTAGTTGGAAGGAGAGATATAGGGATGTTTTCCCAAAGTGATGAAAAGAATTGTGTTCCAAGCAGAAATGCAAGAATTAACCTGGACAAAGGACTCTTTTCTTTCAAGCAATTAATAACTGAAAGAAGTGATTAAAGAATAACATTAAGCTTGATGTTTAGGCCCTAGTAAAAAATGAATATAAATTCTTAGTATCTAATAATTACTTGACTAAAGTTAATACAAATATTTATCCTCTGATTCTGAATAATTATTCAAGAAAATATTAAACCAAGTTAATTGTGATTTTGTTTTAAAATTTAGCATTGATTTGTTGGAGGTAAAATGGGAATTTTCAAACCCTCTTTGAAATCATGTAAAATTTGCAGATAAAATTGAGACATTACTCAACGAAGCAACTAACAGGCTCTGTCTTATCATTGAGAGTAATGTCAATGCTACAATGTCAGCATTTTTGTATCTCCCAGCATACTTCTTACAAATCTCAAACAGTCCATTTCTCAGGTGAATGGTTAACACATGGAGTCTGGACATGAGTTTGTTCCTTGAATGAAATCTGGTGCCACTGGTTTCAACATTTCTTATTGATGTTCTTTTTGCTTTGCCTTCTGTCAGTCAAGATCCAGTCATAAAAATTTCATGCAGAAAATGGATTATATAGACATAAAAATGCCTGAAAAAGCAGGACAGAGAAATATCTTGGATTTTAACTGCAGGGATAAATGATCACAGCTGGTAGAAGAATAGGAGGATATGGGACTACTTCAGAACAGTGAAGGGTTTCCTGGAGCCAGTGCACAGAGAAGAGACAAACCTGTGAAGGTACTAGGAACTCTGAGAGGCCCTGAGTACTGCACTCAGGCTGAGGGTAGGGTTTTGTGCTATAGGTACCACAACTGTAGAAACAGCAACAACAACAACAAAAACCAAAACATTAAACATTTAGCTTTACCATGTCTACTGAGACCATTAGTGAGACAGTGTTTTTTCTATCTTCCTACCTTCCTTTTTCCTGTGAGTCCTTCTGGTAGAAGAAAATTGGCTAAGTACTTTGGAAAATGTAGTTTACAGGAGGTCTCTAGCTCCCATAAAATGCACAGCAGAGTACAAAGGAGTGGGAAAGGGAAATGAGAGCAAACAAAATTATGACTGGCAAAATGAACTTTCCACTAGGATCATTCGTTGCCAAGAGTCTAGGATGAAAGAGGGTTTTAAATGAAAATTGACATCACTCCTCCCATCTTTTCTCTACACTATATCTCAATTTAGGGCATTCCAAACATAGACCAAAAGATCTAGTTTCTAATGTCAGACTTCATTCTTAACAGAAGGATAAAGAAGACATCTACCACAAGCTTATACTTTCAGGAGGATTCACAGAGACTAATATATTGAGCTGGTGTCCTGGAGGTTTTCTTGCTCCAGAGAGATGCACCATATTAAGATAACACCCAGGTGAGATCATGCCTGTAATTGTACAATGGGAGACAGGTAATGTGAGAGAAAAGTGCAAGACAACCTGACCCCAGATACATTTTCAAGGAGATAGTTTTAGAAAGCTTACATATGGAAGTTGAGGGGCTGAAAACTGGTTTCTGTAAAAAAATCATAACCACTTAGAAGTCTTTATGAACTTTTACATATATACATACTTCACTTTGAAGACTGCTTATAGTAATAGACAGTTTTTTAAAAGTATGTGTAGGGGAGTCAAAATTTACATTGAAGTAAAGCATGAAAAAAAGGAAAAAATATGTTGTTTTCTATAATCTTTTCACTTTATCCTGACTTCTCCTATTAATTTTAATTAATGTGTGGTTAGCATAAAGTTTAAATGCTTGACTTAAAGATCATTAGTTTAAAATGTAAAATGATCACTTTATTTTTAATTAAATTTATTACATGACATTGGTTAATAAGATTATACAGGTTTCTGGCGTACAATTCAATAATGTATCATATATATATTGAGTTGTATGTTCACCACCCCCAGTCAAATCTTCTTCCATCACCATATATTTGAACCCCCTTTACTATTATCTACCACTCGCCTTCCTCCCTTTCTCTTGGGTAACTATTAAACTGTTGTCTGTGTCTATGAATGTGTGTTCGTTTGTCTTGTTTGTTTGTTGCCTTCAGGTTTATATTCCACATATGAGTGAAATCTTATAGTTCTCGACTTTTTCTGTCTGGCTTATTTCAGTTAGCATGATAATCTCAAGATCCATCCATGTTATTCCTATTCCTGAAATTTTAATGTGATGCATTCAGTGGATGAAAGATCCAGTCAACTAATGAACATGTCGAAAATGTTATTGTCTTTATATCTATTTTATGGGCACAATGAAAATAATTTTTTTAACCTAATTTGGCTTTTCACATAGCATCATTCTACCTTATATAAGGTCAAACATTCACAAAATATGTTATTTGAGGACATAAATTACACTGCAGATATAAAATTGCTTTAAACTACTGTTATAAATTTAAGTATTCAATGTATATAATGACAAAAAGAGTTAAATTATCTGAAAAAAATTATAAGCTTATAATTTTTCTTTGCTAGAGGTTTTTTACACTTATTTATTGAAGTGTAACCTGCATACAGATATGTACACAAATCAAAAGTCTATAGAAATTCTTACTTAATACAGATTCATTGTTCAAATTCTCAGGAAAACACTAGTAAAGTATTTCTTTTGAAGTCTACTCTATTGCCATCTGACCTCTGCCCATGCTGTAAAAAACTAAAACTGTGGTTAAAATATGTTAAAAGAATAAATCTCTATTTTTGAGTATATTACCAATTTCCTCTGTATTTAGGCTCTACTAGCTGCCAATAGTGATGCATTCTCATCATGGCAAAATTTTCTTTATTTATAGTTTTACAACTGTGTTAGTATACTCTATATCTTAGGAAATTATGGGTAAAGAATTTCTGAAAGATTTTTTTTAATTTTTCTAGTCTGCTAGTATTCTGATTGTCTCAACTCTAGTATACTTGAGAGTATAATAGATACTGGAATATTTGTGTTTTCTCTCCTTTAGCTTTTTCATAGTTCCCTGATTACACAGGAATTTGATTACATTAAAAATTATGCATATATAAATAATGGTAGAACTCTAAAAAATTATACAAGGAACTTAAGTAAGAAATAATAGCTCTTTGCAGAGTTATACCTATTGTAAACATGTCTAATTTCTTAAGGGAGGATCAGAATTTGGCTAATTACAATCATCATTATTAGTATTAAGTATTAATTATGAAATTATTAAAAGGTCAATGGAAGGGATTTTTTAAAATATTGAAGAGAGAAAGAAGAGACCATGACTCCTGAATAAAATATTTATAATTTATGATAGGTATGGTTATCAAAAATGTTATGTTACTGTCTTTATTAAAAGACATAGAAAACATAATATAGTTTCATTATAACTGAGTATTGTGTATCTCCTGTTTCACATGAAAAGTCCTCAAAAGAATGAGTCCCCTTTTCTAAATTTGGCCGTTATAGCCTGAGAGTGCGTATTTTGAATTTTCATAATTGCTGTGAGTAAAATATAATTACCTACAACTATTTGTATAACTTTGAAGAAAAACAAAATAAATTGTACCTAAAATTTATTTCAATGATTCAAAGATTAAGCTTCAATTCTAGAGATAATAAAACCTTCTCACCAATTATGTTCGTTAATAGTACAGAGACTTCGTTTTCATAGCTAGTGACCTAAACCCATAGTCTTCATTCTTAATTTATTTACCAGTATAGTCACTTATATCTCTTTCTTCTAACAACAACATTTGGAGGTAACAATTGGAAGATTATTTTTTTTACAAAAGTAGACTCTGAAATGGACTGGATTTTACTAGAACACTGTAGTAGGCTGATTAATGGTCCCAAAGATATCAGATCCTATTGCCCTGACCTACAAATGTTACCATATATGGCAAAGAATTTGCAAATATGGTTAAGTTAAAGATATTGCGATGGAGATATCCTGGATTATCATGGTGATCTTTAAACTGAATTATGAGTATCTTTATAAAAGGGAGGCAGAGACAGATTGGACTACACTGAGAGGAGGAGGAGTGAAAATGGAGTTGAAGCAATTTAAAGATTTTGACCTTGAAGATTGAAGTAATGTGCTATAAACCAAGCAATTGTGGCAGCCTTCAGGAGTTGGAAGAGGCAAGGGCAGATTCTCCACTAGAGCTTCCAGAAGGAGTATGTCCATGTCAACAAAATGAGTTTGGCCCAGTGATACTGATTTCAGACTTCTGGCCTCTTGAAGTATGATGGAATACATTTCTATTGTTTTAAGCCACCAAGTTTGTAGTAATATGTTATAGCAGCTGTAGGAATCTAATATAGGCACCATGCATCAACTACAGAGAAAAATACTTTTTGACAGCAAATGGCTTATGTTAGGCCAATATGATTTTCATATGTTTCTTTCAATTTGAATATTACCCAGATGAGGGACTTTTCCAAGTTTATCTTAAAAAAAAAACAAAACACAACAACTATATTCTGTGTTGTTATGACTTATTGCCTATAACTGATGAACTCTTTGGTTGTCTTTCAAAATAATTAAGCTTGTACTTTGTGATGACTTTCTCCAGTCATGAATCAAAAGACAGCTATTACCTAGTATGATACCCAGTTGGATAGGTTCAAGTAATTTGCTCAGTGGGGTATAGTCAGAAAAGTTTCAAATTATAATGTCTTTCATCCATAATGATGATGCTGTATTGACTGAATTATAGGTATATTAAACTTATGGTATTTTTGGCAGTGAGAAAATTTCTTATTCAAATTCCCATATTCATAAACCATGTGACGTGAACAACAGGCTTTGAAAGCTTGTAATCATGATGCTTTCATAGTTTACATATAAATATAAAATCATACTTTGAAATTTAAAAGGTATTCCAGTAAGAAATTTTTTATAGTTTGAGTTTTGTGACATTTTCTTAAGGTTGATCATGAATACTTTTTATTCTTTTCAATTACCTTTAAATAAAATAATAGAAATGTACTATTTTGTCAGCAGACTTTGATTGTGTTATGGGCTTGATATACAATAGGAAAATTTATTTTGTGCCTGGAAGAAGGTTTCTACATCTGAAAACAGCAAAGTGCAATCAAAGAACAACACATCTTAACCTAGACCAGAAAGAAACTGGATGCACCTTCTTTCACATGTAGATTGAAACGTTTTTTCAAGAATGACAAACTTTTTGCACACTACCACATGCTAAATTCTCAGTCTTACAATTATTTTATGAAATATTTATATTCTCATTTTACAACTAAAATAACCAAGGCTAAGAGCAATTACTTATTTTCTCCTTGGAGTACTAAGTCAAGACTGGGAGCCTGGTCCACCCAGCACTTTACTATCTCCATTTAGCATTACCTTAATAATGCAGTCATTTCATTAATTATTATAATAATCCCATGGTTCCTGTCTATTTAACTTTATTTGAATACAGGAAGTAAAGTTTTGTCTATTTGCACATTTTGCAAAATCTATCTTCTCTCACAAATTACAGGAAAAATGTCATTCAGCAAATAATGACGTAGGGCCCAATGTTGATTAAATAAAAACAAAATGTTACCTCCTGAGTTTTACAACACAGTGTAATGAGTCTTTTAAAAGGAAAACAAACAATAAGCCATAATATAGAGTGCCCCTGGTTCTCATACATTTAATGTTAGAAAATTAAATTCCATCACAAAGTCACTAACAAACTATTTATTACTTTTTGATTATTCTAGAAAGTTCATGTCTAGGTCAAAGTCAGATTTCTTTCAACATATATACTCTTTTTTAATTTTATAAGCTAATTGCATCAGTTAAAGCATCATCTTTAGACACAGTTCAATGAGAGAGTAAAGGAATATTACATTTTGAGTGCGTACAGTATTCCAGGCACTAAACTGGGCCCTGGGCATATGTGATTTCACATGGCCACTGTAGTACTTAGCATCACTAATAGTGGTTTCCCATCCTGGATGCAAGTCAGGATTATCTAGAGATGTTTAAAATTGTTGATGCCTGGCCAAGACACCACCCCCCAAAAAATCAGATCATCTTTCAAGAAGTCTGAGAAAGGCATCAGTATTTTTTTCTAAGTTTTCCAAGAGATTAAAATATGAAGCTGGGGATAGCGAAGGATTGTCAGCTTCAAGGTAAAAATATTATTATTCATCATCTCTATTTGGTCAGTTTATAAAATTCAGAAGGCCTTTCTTCATTGAACAATATTTCTGGCAAAAAATACCTCTGAGAAGTGCGAGATATTAAAATATTAATACAGTTTGCTTTCTTTCATTCTTTTTTTTAATTAATTAATTAATTTTTATGGTGACACGGGTTAATGAAAACCAATAAGTTTTAGCTGTACACTTTAACAAATCAATAATCATAAAATTATTTACCCAATGGACTGTCACCTCTAATTCTGACACATTTTAGTTTGTCTTCTCTGTACTTAAGTTTACTGTTGCCTTCTATAAGTCAAAAACACATGTATGGTCTAGGGAATCAGTGAAGCATAGAACCTGGCTGTGCCGTTACTTTAATGAAGCATGCTAATTACTCAAGCAGGCTTGTCCTTATTTGATAATCCTAACCTATGAAACCACTAAGGCACAAAAATCAATTAAAATTACATAATTTTAATATGAGTTTTTATAGATTTTTCTCTAAATGTTGTTTGTGTGTTTGTTTACCAACCATGTTCAATATTGCTAGCAAAGTTTATTCCCAAGTAGATTGGATTCCTTTGACATGTCTACCATCCTTTTCCACTTTCATGGACTGAAAAAAGAAATGGAACTTGGTAGAGTGTTACTAGTAAAATTCGACTAATGGCCCTCATGAGGCATCACAAACAGAAAATTGCTTTCTTAAAATAATAGTTTCAGGTGCAGCTTTTTCTATCTTTTTAAAATCAAAGATCTAAAAAAAGTACCCAGCACTTATCCCAAGATTAAAAAATAATAATGATAAAATAAAATACACCCATCCCCCCTCAAACCCACTTTTAATCATTAGCACTGAAAATACAATAATAATGATTTTAGTTTAAGGCCTTTTTTTTTTTACTTCCATTTTATTGATGTGGCAGAAATAACATATTTTGATAACTTCAAATATTTTGCAAATGAAAATAATAATAATAATAGTAATTAATATTATTTAAAAGTAGCCTTTTCAATAGAGGAAGATGTTTGAGTATGTTAATGACCAACATGTTGACCCAGGTACTTTGGAAATCTGCATTGCTTTTTCCAGTAAAAACAGAGCCACTAGTTATATGGCACCTACTGTCCAAAACATTTTACATGTATTATCTGACTAAGTCATCACAAAATATGCTTGTTATTTTCCCATTTTGTTAAGGGCAAAAACTAAGATCCATAGAGAGGTTAAGGAACTTGCCTAAGAGGTGGCACGGCCAAGATGTGAATAAAAGACCTGTACTATATCTCATACCACCATGCTCTGTTTCTCAACTTTAAGACAAATCAGTAGAGATCTTATTGGTTTGTGGTTAGAGCAACTATGTGCTATTTGGTTTAGGAGTCATGAAAATCTCTTTGGTTTCCTTAAAGGGTTGATATATAAGACTAATATGAGTCCTTCCTATAGTTTTACCTGAAAATATTCCATGAAGAATATATATAAATTGTTAAGTTGTCTCCAGTATGATGGTGAACTTGACAATTTATTTTCAACATTTTTTCTGTATTTCAGAATTATTTATAGTAATAATAATAGAATGAAATAAGTGATGAAAATAGCCAGAATAGTAATGCAGTTAAAATTTTTTATCAAGCTATTAAATATATTTAATTCAGAAATAACAAATAAATGCTATAGTACAAAAAAGCAAAAAAAAAAAAGTAACAAACTAATAAAACAGACAAAAACAAACTCCTAGATACAGTCAACAGAATGGTGGTTGCCAGAGGAGAAAGGAGATGTAGGAAGGGTCAGGTGGGTAAAGACATATGTGATAACGGAAGGAAGCTAGACTTTGAGCAGTAAGCATGAAAGAGAGTACACGGGCATCAAATAATAATGTTGTGCACCTGAAAATTATGTAATGTTATTAACTAATGTTACTCAAGTAAATTTAATAAAAAGTAATATACTTTTAAATGACATAAATATATTTTTAAAAATAAAAACATCCACATATTGGTGTACCATTTCTATTTCTAGTTTAACTTCTGCAAATTTCTAAATTTTTAATATTTTAATATCCACAGAGATATGCAGGATAGAATGAAAGTAAATCAACTTATCTTTCTTCATCTTTTAATTATTATATTTTTTATTTTTTTGAATTTTTTGAATTTTTCAATTACAGTTGACATTCAATATCATATTAGTTTCAGGTATATAGCACAGTAGTTAGAAATTTATATGACTTAACAAAGTGATCCCCCAATAAGTCTAGTACCTATCTGACACCATACACAGTTATTATAATATTAATGATTATATTCCCTATGCTGTACTTTACATCCCTGTAACTATTTTATAACTGCTGATTTGTACTTCTTAATCCCTTCACCTTTTTCACCCAGTCCTTCAAGTTGCCCATCTGCCAACCATTAGTTTGTTCTCTGTATCTATGTATTGTTTTGTTTGTTTGTTTATTTTCTTCTTTAGATTCCACATATAAGTGAGATCAAATGGTGTTTGTCTTTCTCTGACTTATTTCATTTAACATAATACCTGTTAGGTCCATCCATGTTGTTGCAAATGGTAAAATTTCATTTTTATATATTGCATCATATATATGTATCACACCTTCTTTATTCAATCACATATCAATGGACACTTAGATTACTTCTGTTTCCATATCTTGAGTATTGTAAATAATGCTGCAGTGAACATAGGAATGCTTATATATTTTCAAATTAGTGTTTTAGGTT
Source organism: Pteropus medius (assembly GCF_902729225.1). NCBI lineage: Eukaryota > Metazoa > Chordata > Mammalia > Chiroptera > Pteropodidae > Pteropus > Pteropus medius. Next base: position 17,787,017 of record NW_024347791.1, on the reverse strand, counting down.
TCTTTGGATAAATACCCAGACGTGGGATGCTGGGTATTAATGTCTTTTATAGTTTATTGTTTAAAATAAAGATCTGGACAATGCCACAGAGACATGAACTATAGAAACAAAGTTTAATGATTCCAAATTGCTATGAACTTATTCTCAAAACAAATTGTGTGTAGCTGGCTCTATGCATTTTTGGGGTCAACTGTGTAACTAGAAATTATCTGAATTAACTTTCATGTACAATATGGTGTTTATTAAAAGATAAGTAATAATTCATGCTAATTAAAAATGTACATAGGTATATATCTACATGTGTATATATATAAATTATTTATATACTAAATTATAGAAAATAATATATGTACATTATTTATATATATAAATAAAACATAACAATAACTACAATAATTTTTTTAAACTTTGCCGTCCAATATGGTGACCACTGGCCACATGTGGCTACTTACATTAAATTTAAGGAAAATAAAATTTCAGTTCCTCAGTCACATTAGCCACATTTCACATGCTGAATGACCACAGGTGGCTACTGACTACAGTATTGGACAGCGCAGTAATAGAATATTTCCACTATTTTATAACAGTTTGTTGGGCAGCATTAATTTAAAACGTATCAGCTGGATATTTTATTGATGAAAACTACTTTGTTGCTAACATTGTTTAGAATTGCCTGTGCAAGGGGATGATAACAATGAGACTGACTTTTATTAGGTGCTATTATTATTCAGAATTTCTCTACAGACAGTGCACCGCTTATTGCCTTCACTTGGAGCAGTTATTCCCAATGGCCTGCTTTGGGTTTGCCACTGCTCCAGGGATCCATGAATGCTTCTATGGCTCTCATCTAAACTCTTACAGCTATGTGGTGGGAGATTAACTTTCCTCACTCTCTAATCAAGCTTTGGGCAAGGTATGATTAGAGTGGTTTGGGTGCCAAGTTATCCTACCCTCTCAGGGAACATGCTCCGCCAGCTGTTCTCCATTTCACTTACTGGCAGTTTATCGTGAATCTAAGCAAACTGTCTTACCATTATAAAAATTCACATTCTTATACCTTGACTTTGTCTTACATCTCTAGTCAACTTTGAATCATTACATTTCATTTCACATTCTAGTTTCCTGAAATAGTCTCCCATTCATTTTCTGTCGCATTATAATATATCCTCCACAAAATCTGCTCTGGTTAGAGCCACCCCAAGGTCTACAGGAAGTCATCCCTGACCTACCTGTGTGCTCTTATATCATCTAGTGCATACTGCTTTTACGCTGCTTTTCAAAGTGTACTGGAAGGGTGGATTCACTTGTCTCTTATGGTCAAGAGAATATGAATTCCTAAAAGATGTTAGAAACATCTTATTCAGTTCTGAGCCCCAAGTGGTCACTAAGTAAACATTGTGGAAGAAAGGAAGGAAAGAAGGAAGGGATTTTTACTATTATTTTGAATAACTTAGTTGTGAGTTAGGAGGAGGGGGAAGAAGACCAGTAATAAAAATGAAGTGCAGGCATGTCAGCTCCATGCTCAAGGCTACAGAGCACTTAAGATGATATATTATTATGGCCAGAAAATTATACTTCATGTGTCAAGATCCTCCCTAATGCTCATATTATTACAGCTGTATTGATGATCTATTATAAATCAATATCCTGAAACTCTTCGTGGCTCTATTCAATTCAGTGTAAAATGTACAATACAGAGTTTGCTTTGTATTAAGCACTGGGCTAGAAACTGAAGATAATAGGATGACTAAGGCATTTTATCTGGATTAAGAGATAAATTTATTTGTTAGGAATAAGAAACAAAAAATTAAAAACAATCATGATGATAATAATAGTTAATGTTCCTTAAACACTCACAATTTGCCAGCCATAAGTGCTTCTCATATATTTTCTTGTTGCATTACTGTAACAGCCTGTGAGGTAGGTATTAACATTATTGCCATCTTACAGTGAGGAAACACATCTAGAGGGGATGAGTAATTTGCCTTAGGCCACACAGATAGTAATTTGTGGAATTGGGATTAGACTTAGGTAGTCTGACAATACGGGATATTTGTAAATATTCGGAAGGCTCCGCAGAGCAAAATCACATATGACTTTTATTTCAGTACAAAAGATGTGATGTGGTGAGAGAGCGCAGGCAATCACTGGGCGTCTGAGACACAACTAGGTGCGAACTCCCCTCGCGTCCTTATTCACACACAAATGAGCTACGCCTCCAGACTGAATCACCAAGAGCTGTGCAGTAAATCTTGGCAATGGGAGAACTTAAGGTAGAAGTTACCAGTGAAGTATGTTATGCCCCTCTAGTCATTAGTCAAACCAGGCTTGTGCTGGGTGAAAACCATCAATAAACAAATTGGTTCTGGGTGTAGCTGGAGAGTTTTGTACTTTAAACAACACATCATAAGTTCCACTGTTCTTATCTTTAGAAAGAGCCAAAGCCAAGTATCCAGGCATGCCCAGAAATAGGGATGCCTTTTTTCAGTTGAGCTGTAAATTTACTCTGTCTTAAACAGAAGGGCTGGCCATGGTGATGAGGATACAAGGGAGGAAGCTGAGGGGAGAAAAGTTCAGGGGAAGCATACTGATGATCCATGGTTAACAACACAGAAAAATAGCAAGAGTGAAGGATGTTTTCCTAGTTCTCTGGCTGGGCAAAGAGAAAACTTAAATGCCAATAATAAAATACCATTAGCTACTATGAAGTACTGACTAGGAGCCAACCACTGCATTAAGCTCTTCACATATATAACCTTTCCCTACATAACATATCTCTGAAATTATAGTGATCCTTCATTTATAGATAAGAAGACTGAGGTTTAGTGAGAATAAGCAATTTGTCAAAGTTTAGATGAAGAGAAAATAGTAAGGCTCTATAAGCCTGTTTCAAAAATCATTGGTTATAATTTTATGATGTGGTCTGTAGGTAAAGGAAAATAAAGATTTGTGGTTTTGTTTAGGACCAAATACACAAAGGGATCTCGTTGAACTGTTTTTTCCAGTCCTAGATAACTTCAGGGTCCTTGAGGAAAATGTTGAGAGCAGTCTCAACCCAGAAAGATTTGCTCTCATTTAAGTATCCTTCCTCTCTTTCCCTATCTCTGTAGGAAATTCTCTGACGGGCTGACTGGGTAGTGGTGTATTTTTTATTGCTCCCATGGTCAGTGTTTGGCATCACAATTGATTGTCACTCTTCTCAAGAGGATACTCTAGGGACAGTATTTCTTAGTTCTTTCCAGCTGTACTTAATTTTGGTGTGTCAATATGACAGATGTCAGAGAAACTTCATGGCTTTCTTCTTAAGCTCTTAAGATTAAGGGGGTGCCTAACAGCAGGCCCGACTCTTATGATGAGCTGGCCGTCACATCTGTGAGCAGCACAAAGAAGAGCTAAATAGATGTTTAGAACTTAATTGTATACTAGTAAAATTATTGTAAACAGAAGTGATCCATTTCCTGAAGAGGATTTATGAATATACTCTACTGTATTTATACATATGTAGTGGTTAATTAGCTTGTCAGAAATAGAAATGGTTAAAATATGTTATGTTTGAACTGACTTCTAAACTTCATGCTTTTCTTATTCTCCTTAATTCTTTAGTTCAAAAAAAAAAAACAACACAATTTCTACCAAAATAAATCTACACATTGTTTTTACAAAATATTCTAATAATCTAAGTTAACTAATATTGGTTACTATCAGAATATATGTATTTCATTAATGAGAGAAGACACTTGGCTATAAGTTTTATTTTAACTTTTTTTTAAATTAAAAATATTTAAAAATTGAGCACACTATTTTTGGAATGCTTAAAAACTAAGTTTTTTTTTTTTTTTTTTTTCCCATGGGTGATACCACCATGGGTGATATCTCTTTTTCTTTCAGTGTATGCCTCTAGGTCTTGATCTGTTTGTTACAGGATGAGTAATTTAAAACAACAGCAGTTTGTGTATGTTTTCTTTGCTCTCATGTGACCGCAACTGCTAATTTTGGAGCACCATGTTGAAACTCCAGTAATCTAAGATGAAGATCACATTATACTTATGCTAAAACAAAATGTATTTTATAGCAGATATTTTTCTTCATTTCAAAAGTAGCTTGAGTTTCTGGGCCAAGATAAATTCAAGTAACATATTGGTATTCTGGTTCCATGAAATGTTAATAGATATAATTTAAGATATGGATTTTATGAGGGAATTTTAGAGTTCTGGATAATCCATATTGTAAAATTTCTTTATATGTATGCTGATTTTGCTTAAGAATGTCTAAAAGGGTGGCACTGTATACTGGGTTTTCCCAAAATATTCAACTCCAAATCTCTTTCAGGGGGAGCTTCTTAATGATTCTGTTACCAAACTCAGACCCAGCTGCTTGCTGTCCATAAGCCAATAACTCATGAGCCAGTAACTCGGGACACAAGAATTTGGTAGAACGAAAGCAGGTTTATTCAAGAGCTGGAACCCTGAGAAGATGGCAGACTGCTGTCACAAAAGCAGTCTTGCCCCTTCGCTTCAGGCGGGGGTTATTACAGGGAGCGGGCTGGCTGAGTAGGGGATCAGGGAGAAACTTCAAAGCCCCAGGGAGAGGGCTGCATTCTGGAGGGGAGGGAGTGCCCAAGGCCATCTCTCCTGTCTTTTGGGCCTTAGCTTGTTTGTCAGGCCCCCTGGAGAGGAGGCAAGTACAACAAAGGAATTAAGGAGGAGTGGGTAGGCAGCTCATTTTTTTCTGTGCCAGTCAGCACAGTGAACATTCCATGGCAGCCTACTGGGAGATAAGCAACCTGGAGCTGGTCAGGGGGAAGTCTGGGAGGATTTCGCAGTCAGTCTTCTGACACTAAGGGTCTAACTAAGTGAGCATCCTGTGAAGCCTGCTCCTAGAGTTCTCAACCAAGGAAACTGTTTACAAGTTAGACATTAGTTAACAAGGCATTTTTATGTATATAAAATATGAGTGTGAGATTGTAAGGACAAAAAGGAAAAGAAATAAAAATGGTTACAATCATAAGACTATAATAAAACCACAACAATCACAGTTATAATCCCCACTGTCATTTTCTCATTTCCATTTCTATGGAAATTTTGTTGATCTACCTGTAGAGGACTCATGGGGCAATAATTTATCAAGAAATGTTCAAACTTGCAGTGAGACATGGTGCTAATTTCTCTAGTTGGAGGAAGAGTTCCAAGGTGCATTTGCTTTCTAGCTGTCAAGACCTGCCTGCATAATTTAGTTATACTTATGATTATTTTGAACAGTCCATAAGAGACTAATATTAACACTAATACAGTCAAGCTTAACTTTACAACTCTTCCTAGGACAGATTTTATTACTGATGGTCATCAGAGAAAAAGGCTATATTAAAGCAATGAAGCCTGTGTGTGGTTAGTGTGTGGTTACAATTCTGGTTACAATTCCATGACTATGAAATCTTTTGGGAAATATTGAATTAAACAGTCTTGAAGTTTCTGGGAAGTGGAGCTAAAGCCAATTTGAGGTTAACACCATTCTCCAGTCAGTACTCATAGTAATCCCCACACAGATTGCTGAGTTTCTGTTTTATTAATTATCTCTACTTGTCTTACAAATATTAAGTTTTGGAACTTATTCAAGTCAAAACCCCCAAATACCCGACAGGAGAATATCATTAGTCATTAAAAAAAAAGTATCAGAATTGTACATGTCATTGTTGGAATTTAAAGGCTTTTTACTACTGCTTTCTGCAAATTTTTAAATTAAGTTTGGTTTTCTTTCGGTGACCCCATGGCTTTTGGAACACATGAAGACCCAAGAGTTCATTTCTTTCTGTAGGTCCAGAGTCCATGGATTCTTTACTTATCAAGATTCTTTAAGATTAAGATCTTCTGTTTCTTATGTAGATTATACACTATGATCCACAGGAAGACTTGCAGGCTGTTAAGACATTTAGTATACTGCGATAGTGATAAATAGATCTCTCACAAATAGCTTTACCATTTGTAATTCAGATTTCTCCTAGAAGAATGATAGCACCTCTACCCATCTCACAGGGATGTCAGAAAATAAAAAGAAAAAATGCCTATGTTTGAAAGGGTTTTGTAAATTTCAAGCAGCCTACCAAGACAAGGAACTTTGATAACAATAATGATCATGATTCCCAGTTGTACCTGATGGTTTCTGGAAAATAGAATAGCTTATAAATTAACGAAAGATAAAACATTCTCTAGCTCAAACACAGTTATGTCAAGGCAAATATTTACTTCAAAACAATTAATTTTGGGAAAACACCAGAAGAAATAAGTAAATATTGATATTGATTTCTAGGAGCTTTCTAAAAATTCAGAAATTGGTTCTTTAGGAAACTGTGAAAATAAAAATAATTGAGTAGTTAATTTTTTTTTCTTTTATTCTTTTTTTTTTTTTTAAACTATCTCTCTTACTACATTGGAAGAACACAAATCCCAAAAGAGTTTTTTTTTTTTTTTTTTAAGTTACTGTGTTGTTCAAGGTAAAGTTATTTTACATGAAAATCTCTGAGGCAGTGAAAAAAATATACTGAAAGTACCTCAATAATCAAAATGTTTCTTTCTTGGAAAAGTTATATAGTACTTTTAAAAGTACAGGTTAGAATGTGTCTTTGCTCTCAATTTTGATTTTTATATAACTCCCAAATATTTCTACAGCAGCCGGGTCTCTAAGGAAGTAGTTAAGAGAAAGAAATGTAACCCCAGCTAACACTTAGTTCTTTTTGGTCCCATAGGAAGGCCATAGAGTTATGCTTTTGCATAATATGTTTTGAGGTTCATCCAAATCACATAAAAATCTGTTTTAAATATGACTAATAAATATGACTAATATATATTTGTTTTGTTTTTTTTTAGGCGAGGCAACCTTTGGTTGATCTCACAGATTGCAAGGACCTTGTCAGTTTACAATGCCTTATTTTTATTTTTTTTATTTTTTATGCCTACAGCACTTGGTTTTCCTAGGTGATCTCCCATCCAAGTACTAACCAGGCCCGACCCTGCTTAGCTTCCAAGATCAGACGAGATCGGGCTTGCTCAGGGTAACATGGCCATAAACCAAATAAACATATTTAAAACAGGAAAAAATCAGTTGTTTTTTTTTTATTTAAGAAGCTATACTAATTATTTATAAACATCCATTTGACTCCCTTCTTTTCTTCTGATACTATATTAAAAATCTCCCCACCAATCTCATATTGTTTAGTTATATTTACATGCTCTCATAAAGCTATCATTGTCCCCCTTCTTTTTATGATAACCCCACAACAGCTCACTCATCATTTAAAAACTGCTTGTATATGTTGTTTTTCTATTTTACCCTTATTCTGGCACATGAGTTGTTTAAAAGTAAGTAGTACTCAACATAGGTAGAAATTCTACATGTCAGAATTTTTTTAAAATAGTTCTGTTTAATCTGTTAATCTTCAGTGGCATTGTAGATGGTGTTGATTAAATTACTAAATTAACCACTTGTAATGTCTTCATTAAATATAAATTTCATAATATTTGGTTGTTATCATTACTCTATGGGCATTTTTGTGGTGCTTTTTAAATGTAGTATACTTTTTAAACAGAATGTTTTCAAAGCACAAATATACCTGTTGTTTTAGTAGTCCTTTCAAGTATCCATGAGATAGCAACTCATCTCTACTCAACAGATGGGAAAACAAGCACAAGAAAATAATATGACTTCTTTGTATATTTGATTTACTTTGAATGACAGGACCAGAGCTCATCCAAGCTCCTGGAGCCCAAGAAATGTCAAAGACTTGCAAAGGAATATCATTACATATCTTTGCCTATAGGGAGTCCAGGGCTCAATGAATTGAGTTCGGTGAGTTGTAGATCTCTTAAACATGCTAGACCTGAGATTTAAACACTTGAGTTGAAGATCAAAAAGCAAACTACTTCCTTTGTCAGGTCAAAGAACAGATTTGGATGACCTTTCTCTGGCAATTATTTTAGCACTTCAAGCGGTAAGTAGGCAAGGAAATGTGAAGCTAAATCCTGGATTAGGGGACAAGGAAAGTGGTTATAGAGCATTTGGACATCTGATGAGATTCGAGTTTTGCTAACTAGTTTAGACTGTGTTATTTATGGTGAGGATTCAATGTGACCATAAATGATTTATGAAGGATATAGTTTAGAAATATGTATATGCTTTCATTATCTCTGTGTATTTTAAACCTAATATAATTGGTCTTGTGCTGGAGGTCCAATTATTTCCTACTCTATTTCTAATTTTATTATAATTTAATTTTTTTTATTTTTCAATTAAAGTTAATCAATACTATGTCAGTTTCAGCTGTACAACATAGTGGTTAGACATTTATATAACTTACGAAGCAATCCCCTCAATAAATCTTGCATCTATCTGATACCGTATATAGTTATTACGTTATTATTGACTATGTTTCTTAAGCTGTAATTTCCATCTCTGTGACTATTTTGTAACTACTAATTTGTACTTCTTAATCCCTTCACCTTTTTCACCCAACCCCCAAAACCCCTCCCATCTGGCAACCATCAGTTTGTTCTCTTTATCTGCGAGGTTGTTTCTATTTTGTTTGTTCATTTATTTTGTTTTTTAGATTCACATGTAAGTAAAATTATATGGTATTTGTCTTTCTCTGACTTATTTCACTTAGCATAATACCCTCTAGGTCCATCCACGTTTTTGCATATGGTAAGGTTCTAGTCTTTTTTATGGCCAAGTAACAATCCATTGTATATGTGTACCAATTCTTTTTTGTCCATTCATCTTTTGATTGCAGCATTTAATCCATTTACATTTAAAGTCATTATAGATATGTATGCAGTTTTGTCATTTTATTGTTTTCTGATTGTTTTTGTAGTTCTCTGTTCCTTGCTTATAATCTTGTCCTCTTCTATGTTGATAACTTTCTGTAGTGTTATGTTTGAATTCCTTTCTCTTTAGTTCTTATATATCTCTTGTATTTGGTTTGTGGTTACCATGTGCTTCATATATACCAAGCTATAAATATAACTAATATATATTTTTGTTTTTAAAAAGAAAAATATAATTGCATATTCTGATGATAAATTAGGCAATAAAAAGCTAAAAATAAAAGAAATTTTTTTAAAAACCATTTTTATTTTATCTAAAAATATTTGTAATTGTCATTTTGATATAAAACCCTAAGGATTTTTTTCTACTGCATGCGATCACTCTTTCTTTAGAAAAACGAGATCATACTGTACATAATTTTTTATAACTTTTTGGCCCTTTAATAATTTTGTGGGCATTTTTGTAGACCTCATTAATATATAATAGTATTTGGAATTTTTATAGTATTCCATTGTAATGAACAATATAATTTTTAACCAATTACAATTTTGGGGCATTTAGGTTGTTTAATCTTTTTTCCTAGTATAAAAACTACTTTGATTAGCCTTATTAAACTAACATCTTTTCACATTAGACAATTATTTATTCAGTTTCAAACCCTAGGTGTTTAAATGTTAACTTAGTCAAAATTTAGCACATATAGTTTTGTACATGTTTCTAGATGTCCTTTAAGAAAATGTAGTTATTTTCTCTTCAACAAAAATGTATGAGAATGCCCTTTTGCCCATCCTCTTATCATTATGAAAGTGTTAACAAACATGTTTTTTTCTTTTCTAATCTGATGGATAAAAAGTGATGTCTCATTGTTTCAGTGTGCATTTATTTTAATAATGAGGTCAAACATTTTTTCACATATTTATTGGACATTACTTTTTCCTTGTAATATGCTAATTTCTCTTTTCCTCCCTTTTACATAAAATTTGTTCATATCTTTTGAATGGACATTAACATTTTGTAATTAGAGACAATTTCTCATTTATCTGTGGTTTCCACTCCAAATAACTAAATCGTTGTCCTTGCATTTGATGCATCATTAAAAAGTAAATAGCTTTTTTACTTTAAAAATAATGGAAGAGCCTGTGGAAGTGGGATCTGAGCCTTCCAAAGAGAGTCTGACCCACTGAAATGAGATATTCATAATTGTGTATTATCTGTGGCTCTTAAGGGTTTGGTCCTAGATGAGAGCAGTCATGCCTACATTTGCTTGAGGGTTTCTGAGTGTGGCATGAGCCCTCCTCGCAGCAGAATTCATTGTGGTGCTTGCTCTACAGATGATTACTGGTCCCTCTGCAGCCCTGTTACTTCCAGGGCAGTCTGAGAACCTACATTTAATCCCTAGGTGTTTCTTATACATGCTAAAGTTTGAGAACCCTAGATTTCACTAATACGTGAATATTAATCCCTGCATATATTTAAGACATAATATCAAAAAAGACTATTTGAAGAGCATTTTTTTTTACCTTTTATACTTCCTCCTTTATACTAGAAACATTATAGAAAAAAGATCCTTCTACATATTTAATACTTTAAGAAGTTCAAGTAACTCAGTAAATTGGTATCTTTTTGTTAGATGAGAACTACATAGCATTATATTTCCTTTGATCAATATACTTCCATTATGTCCAGAGTTCAAATTTATGCTTAATTTTAGGAAATTCCACTGGTTTACATTTCTGATATAATTAGCTATCTCAGTCATGTAGATAAGTATATGACATTATGGCCTTTATACTGATTTTAGTGTTGTTATTGCATATTTGTCACTTATTAAAAACTACCACAAAACATTTGGGAAACAGGAAAGAAATGATAATAAATGTGTCATACTCAAGTAACCTAATGTATCAGAATCTTCTCAGAAACAGATCAGAAACAGATTTCTTTCTAGTTGGATTTGAGGCCTCAAAAACAGAGAATAATAATATGTGCTAGATTCTTATTTAAGTAATAGTTAATACTTTTTGTTTATTATATACCAAGAATGGCGCTAAGAGGTTTATATTTATTAAGCTCTCATTATTTGATAAGGTACAATACTAATACTTATTAGTATCTCCATTGGCAGATAAGGACATCAGGCAGATTGGTGGCAGAGCCAGAGTTTGAAGCTCTGTCAGTTATCTGGTTCCAGAGTATGTGTTCTTAACTACCAAACCATATAGCTACTTCATATCCTGAGGGATTATAAAATAAGTTCCAGTAGCATAGATAAAATCCACAAAGATAAAATATGTATTTGGCTTGGCACAGAGCAGGTGGAATGAGGCAGTGAGAAGACAGTTGGGTCTCTTTCTGTGTTCCCTTGACCTAGTTTAACTACAACTCCGTGACACTAATGTCACAATGAAAAAAAATGTATTTCAAGGCCTAGTAAAAAAAAGATGTTAAAAATTGTGATTCCAATGATGTCACTGGAAGAGATAGTCACCTATATTATTAATCTATGGAGCAGGCCTAAAACTTCAAAATATCTAAGATAAAATTAGGTGATGCCTGTAAAAAATATGTAGCCCACTGCTTGCACAAAGTAGCATTTATAAATGTTTGTCTTTTCCCTTAGGAAATAGGCTGTTTTATTATTAAAGAAACAAAAATGAAAAAAATTTTGTTATGCCAAATTTTCTGTATTTTAGGAACTGAGGAACTAAGTTTTATGAAATCTTTTTATGAGCCCAAGTTTAAAACTTAGATATAGCCTATAGTTTTAAAGAACTTTAAATCAACTACTTTTAATTGGACTCATTTCTACTTTTTATATAGAAACACAGAAGCACATTTCATAAATTTCCCCTTCTTTGGACTGTTATAAACTTAGTACATAAGTCAGAAGTGGTTTGGTTTTGGAATCATATCTACCCTTCTTGTAAAATAAAGGCAAGTTCATGTATTTGTGATGATCTTATTAATTATACAATCAATCTGTGCCACCCTTCTATTTTCAGTAAAACTGATTTTATGTGGCACTTTTTAAAAAGAGGATTGGATGAAAAAGAAAAGCCCAATATCCTAGTCTGCTTTGTTCCAATTTAAACGATAATTAAAATATCTTCAAACAGTGGGAGATCTCTCAGTAAACATAAGTTTATATTTAGAACAATTTATTTGAAAACCAGAAAGGCTGCCCAAATGATGCAGATGTTAAATTATTTCAGTTTTAGACAATTGGTATTAGTGAGAAGTAGTAAAATACTTCCAGCAAGCATAGGCCATCATCACTACTAAGAACTAGACAAGATGAAAAGACTCAGTTATGTTGATTAAAGGCTTCATAGACTTCATAGACTTCATATCTGCCTAGCCATGTTAGAAGGCAGTAATCATAGAGAAGTGAGGAAGGAAGTGCTCAGCACAACACCAAAAGCTGCAAGGAGTAGTCATCTGAGGAAGGGAAAAAGATGTAAAATTTTAAAGAAAATGCCAGAGGAAATTGCTTGGTAGTAAGAGCTCCACTTATGCATGACTCTTAAGAAAGTTATCTTCTTAGGAAGTTGTGAGTTCTTCAAATGTCTTAAAAATGGACATGACTATGCATTCTATAGATCAAACTTAGTATTCTTTGACTTTAGAGAAATTGTTTTTACCTGCCACAGCTCTTCATTCTGAGGGGGACTCAGAATTTGTTTGAGTTTGGGTTAATAAAGGGAAACCAGAGAGATACTCAATTTGCTTTCTATTAAAACCTGATAACACAAAGGTTAAGCTATGACCTTCGTCAAAACCTAATTGGGTAATTTTGTATGTGCAAATGAAATAGCATATATAAAATGCATAATATAGCACTATACAGGCAAGGCAATGCTATGCATGAGATTATCATGTGTAATCTCTATGTATTCATTGAGAACTTATTGAAATGAACTCAATACTGTGTTCTGCATGACAAAGATAAAGAAGTTCTAGTTTTCAAAATACTAGAAGGCTACTAGGGGAAAGAAAGTAACATACATGAAAAATTTTAAAAGCAATGCAATGCAATGTATAAGTACTACTTTATGTAACAGAATTATGAGTTCAAAATAATGCAATGAGAACTGGAAAGATTTCTGGAAGGGGTAACTTGAAATGGAGCTTGAAAAATGCATAAGATATGGAAATCAGATATTGAAAGGGAGGGAATTTCAAGGAAGAGAACTAGCAGCCCACAGGTTCAAGGAAAAGAATGGCAACACAATTGGACTCGAGAACCAGTGTAGCATAGTGACTACAACACAGGCTCTGGAGGCAGATTTACCTGGATCTGAGTCCCAGCCCCACAGCTTATTGGTCTAACTTTAATTATATAATCAATCTATGTCACACTTCTATTGTCAGTAAAATGGAGATAACTATCATATCCATTGTAAGGGGATATTTTGAGAATTAATGAGTTAACATAGGTAAAGCATTTACACTAAGACTCAGTACCTAAAAAAATTCAATAAATATTAGCTATTATTACTGTTTTTATTGTTGTGCGGTGGTAGATGTGGTTTTCATGGCTAGAACCAAGCCGAATTATATAACAGCGACTACCATTTGTTACAGACTAATAGTCACCGCTCAATATTTTGTCTACATTTTCTCTTTTATGTCTAACAGTGACCCCATAGAGATCCCAGAGAGGGAAGTATTATTTCTCTCATTTCACAGATGAGGGAGCTGAGACTTACAGAAGCAATTTTCTCAAGAATCCATAGCTAGTAAAGAACAATCAAAGAAGTTATACAGTCAGGTCTTTTGGCCTTCAGCCTAGTGTTTTTAACTGCTGCATTAAATGCTCAATTAAATCTTAGAGGGTTTTGAGATTTAGACTGGGGGATTGTATCTCAGACATAAGTTTACTGGATGGGTTTAGTAGAAGAGAGTACAGATTCAGTAAAACTAGCCAGTTGGCAGTTATAATGCGCCAGGTAAGATGAGGTAGAGAACTTTTAGGAAGGTAGCAATGAGACCTGAGAAAGCAGAACCAGTGCTCTAGATTCATTCAGCAAACAAATAAGTAAATAAGCAAACAAACAAATAAATAAATGGACAAGATTTTATTCTGGATCTTGAAAGTGAGAGATAGTAAACATAAGTCTTGCTTATGGAGACCAAACGACTAGGAGAATATTAGCTTCTGGAGGAGCTGACATGGAGTGAGGGTCCGAAAGGAATCATGGTTCCTTTCTCATAAGGCTGGCCTAAGAAAGTCTGCCATTTGCCTCAGTATTTTTTACAGTGCCAGCTGGGCCCATTTTTTGTCACCTTCATGAGGCTGGAAATTAGCTTTCTTGTTACCCTATATTGCATTTTACTTGCTCCTTGGGAGCTCTGCTCACATCTTCTGAGCTCCTTGCTGTACAGAAGTCACTTAAGGAAGGACAAAGTTGTCCTGGAAGACGATAGTTGCTCCTGATGTAGTTAACAGTTTTCTGTTTTGTAGTTTCAAACCCTTTAAATGCAAGTAGTAGAAATAAATACCATGGCTAATGTGCTTCAGCAATATAAAAGTGTTCCGCAAGGAAAATGCTGCTAACAGTAAACAGTTTATAGAAAGCACAGATAAATCATAATGGAGTGGTAATTTGAGTTTATATTGTAGCTCTCCTTGGGGAACTCCAAATGCTCTAAAGACGCTTTCTCATTACTGTCTTTAGTACCTCTGAGAAATATGCAAAATGCATCATTTTCTTCCACTTTTGCATAAGGACCTAAGTTACAGAGAATTTATGTGACTTGTCAGTACATAGAAGCGTTGAAGTAGATTGTTCATTTTCATGGGAAAGATTGTTTCAGTGAATGGGCTGATTGTCTAATGAAATTAGTTACTCAATTTAAGGAAAACAACAACTAATATCTCCAACAAAATCAAATAGGCAAACAAAAATACCCCTTTATCTCACTTCAAAACATATAGTGGCAGCACTTTGCAGATATCTCTGAACTTAAGTGCAGTTAGGAACATGATATAGCCTCCTGACTTTTTCCATTAGAGTAACTCACCATATAGCTTTTTGAAAGTTATTGGCAGAAAAGATGACACTTTAAAGAGAAAATACAGGAAACCTGAGACTTCTAGACAATTGTGTAAACTAGTAGAAATGGCCACCACTTATCTCAGGCCAACCCTACCCAATGACAAATCGACATCCTCAACAGAGTATGATCTTTGCACCTAGAAATAATAAATGAAGAGTAATAGATCACTTCCTTAGGGTTTCTAGGAAAATTACAGTAGAGCCCACTAGCTCTTTTAGGCGTGCTGTACAATAGAGCACCTATCACTTACTGCACAGCCAAAAAATCTGCCCTAACTACTTCTCTATGTACCTTTCCCACAACCCTTCTCATCTCCATGTCTGTCTTGCCACAGATGTATAGCTTCAGGAATCACTCAATTTGTAGCATAGATCTGGAAGATTTGAATGCTTGTCTTCTTTGGTGATCTTTTGGAGAAATTTCTGTGTAGGGCAATTTCACTCAGTATGCTTGATCTTTACTCCCAGATGCGATATCCAATATTTTTATTGGTCTTAATTGCATGTATTGCTAAACATCTTATTCTTCTGTTAACCTTTCTGTTCAAAGGGAAAATACTTGTAAACTACTGTGTATGGCCTTCTTTATAGATGGAGAGCTCTGGGCAATAATTAAGATGTATAATTTTTAAACAGTTTTATCACATTGACCTTATTTCTTTACATATATATTTCAGTGGTGGGGAACAAGGTATTTAGATTGTAAACCATACATTAATGGTCTGTTAAATCATTTAATGTGAACCTTTGTTCTCAGCTATAAAGTGATTAAAAAACACTGATTGTATTTGGTAATTAATGAACTGTTCTAAAATAAATGAGAATCAAATTTAAAAAATTCATTACAATTCTTTTTCATGCTTAACCACCAAAGAAATCCATAAATGTTAATCCCCAATGTAATCTTTCTAATTTAAAAAACCTGAGAAAATTGGGCATTCTCTGGTGCATATTTATGTAAGGTGTGGAGCCATATATAACCAAGGAAACAACTAAAGTATTTGCTGATCTTGGATATTGTTCAGATTGCTGAAAGTTGTCTGTGCAACTGTCTTTTCTCTAGTTGAGCATCCAGTTAGTCTGTTCCTTTTCTCCTCTTCAGCATCTCTTGATCATCACATTTCCTTTTGTCCGTATCAGGGTTTAATTTATTTACCACATTTTAATTTTAAAATCTTATAATGCAATAACATTTGCTTTAGCTCATGTAGATTATTTCCTATCAGGATTCATATCACAAAGGTTTTCGTTAGGTTGTAAATTCTTTAACTACACAAACCATTAGATATATAGGTAGTCTAACATTTTTCTTGTTCTTTACAAGAAACGTGTACCCTACCCAATGAGAAAAGCTTCTTAGCTTATTGTCATTTTACTCTCACTATCAAATTTGATTTTAATATATTTGTAATATATTTTAGATATGAAAAATGTATGGCATATTTCTTATATACTTTTGACATCATTCCAAATATTCTTGTCTGACAAGAAGCACGAATGGGCTTCTCTTCAGCTTAGATGTTTTTACCACAGAGAGAAGACAAAATCAGTGATTTTAATGTGTTCTGAATGCATTTGACACTGGTATAAATTACCAGAATATGAAGCTCTCATTTGTCTCAACATCCTTTATTGATAGATCATATCAATAAAGAAAAATGTAGAACTATTGAGTGTATTAAGTTTTAGAATTATTTTTAAACCTTGAAAAGCATACTGACATCATGTCTTGAATTAATAACAATATAAACAACATATTTTATGTAGAACATGATTTTTTAACATAACCACAAAGATTTCAAATACTCTTAATTTTTTTTCCACTGAAGAGGAAATAAGCCCAGACATTTTCATATCTCTTTTAGGTGAAGGTTCCTTGTACAATTTGTGTGTCCTAGTTAATATCCCATTAAAGAATGCATACCACTTTTTTTTTATCAAGTAGAAATGCCATTTTTTCTTTTTCCTTTTTTTTTGGTCCCTTTTTTTTACTGTGGTAAAATAAAAATTTACAACAAAAAATTTACCATTTTAACTTTTTTAAAGCTTGTACGTAATTTTTTGATCTTTCCTGTGCCTGTTATACATTCCTAACTTATTCTTTTTGATTTTATTGTGAACGCTTAAATTAATTCTGGTATAAAAATCTTACTATGTAGATATATTCTCTCCAATGACATTAGACAGATGTATTCTATTTTACTCATCCTTTTTGCTGAAGAGTATCTAGTAATAATTACTACTGGTGAATGAAAAAATGTAGATATCTCTCTAAACTCTTGGTAGGGTTTGTGACATTTCCACAATTATCCTATAGCAGGGGAAATATATTTGAATTAGCTTAGAAACACACACACACACACACACACACACACACACATGCACACACACAATGCTTTGATTCAGAAATCTCACATGAACTTAACTCCTTTATATTTTCTTTTATTTTCCATGAATCATAATAAATTCATGCCATTCTTATTTTGAGAAAAAGACAAATGTTATCCAAATGATGGGAAGCTTTAGATCTAAACTAATATGCTGTTTGCTTTTAAAGTGATGAATAGATCAAAATCAATATCTAGTAGAAGATGAACTATTTCTATTCTCTATTAAAGAAATCTCAACCTTCACTTTAATTCTTCAAGTGACTCTGAAGTCTAAAATGACATAACAGTTTAAAAAAATCAAATCAAATTTTACACGAATATATACTTAATATTTCAGAAAATATCACTGATGACCAATGTTATAGATAACCACAAAAAGGAAAGGAAGCAATTTTTCATATGAAATAAATAAACATATTTCAGGATTAAAGAGTGAAACCATAGTTATTTCTTAAGATAATCTTTTGAACAATAAGAGGTTTGACCACAAATAAAAATGTGATCATTGTGACCAAATAGTGTGATAATTTGAACATCAAGTTTATGGTTGCTTAATGACTTGACTAATACATTAACATATGTTAAATATTAATTTTGCATATCCAGTATGTTTGGTACCGTATTAGGTAGGAGCAGACACAACCAATTCTTTGGTTTTCTAATGTAGTATTATTCAGTCTTTTAAACCATCAGATTTGATTTAAGGAGTAGTTCATAATTTACAAACTAATTGTAATCTTAAAATCATAGATTATAATTTAATATATTATTCATTCATTCCACAAACATATATTTATGGGCCAGATCCTGTGTTCTTTGTCAGTGAAGAAAGATAAAGAATACAATGTGTTTCCTTCCCTAAGTTGCTCAGAGACATTCATTATAATTGATTCGAGATCAGTGCACTAATCCAGAGGATAAAATCCTCTTTATTCATTTTCAGATAGTCTATAAAGCTTAGGTCAGAGAATTAAAAAAAAATTAAATATGCTACTTTACTTGTACATTTAAAGTCACAAAAAACAAATTTTTTTTCCATTTACTTCCTGAATTCTGTGCTACATTAGCCACTTTCAAAAAGGTTTTGGCATGATACCAAAAAGAACTGGGACCTTCAGCACGCTCTGAATCAGTCTCCAAATAAAGAGATCATTGAGCTTCCAGATGATGTTTAAACTCATTATCTTCCAACAGGGAAGCATTAAACCATCATTCTCTAGAAACATTACCATGGAACATCTGTAAACGTCAGTACGTGTTTAGATATATTTATGGGATCCACTTTTTCACTTTTTTTTTTTTGTAAATACAAACATACTTAACAGATGAAGGAAATCAATGAACATTTATTGGTAATGAGACACAAGAAAGATCTTATAGCTTAAACTCATTTTGTAGGATGTCATAATGTACCCATGAAACTACAGAATTGCTTATAAATAAACATATTAGGATGTGACATTAATCTAAATGTGGAGATAATAAACATGGCATTAGAAATTGCTAATCAAGAATTTGTAAAAGTGGTTATATATTAAAATTATGAGTCATGTAAATTGCAATAATAAAATCTAACAATGGGTGTAATTGATAAGCTGGAGGTAGTTTCACCATAGATGTCCTGCAGACTTATGGAAATAAAATTAAGCCATTTAGACATTAACAGTCAATTTTTCTTCGTAACATTTTCTATATAACAGGGAATCCTTAATATAGTACACCTTAAAATATTTCAAAAGTAATTCCTGTACATTTTTGAAACTAAGAAAATCAGGATAGTGTAATTGGGACAGACATGTATTCTGTGGCTTAGTTGAACCAGAATAAAATGAACTCTGTAAATTAAATTAAAATTGTTAATAATAAATAGTATAATTAAAGTGCTTATAGATGAGTATGTAAAAAATAAAATGATACATGACAACAAAGTGGTTTTACAAGCAGTCATGAAAAAAATCAGTCCTATTATAGGCATGCCATATGCATATTTCCAATCACTAATTAAGTATATGAATCTCTAACCTAGATAGTAAAGAGCAAAGACCAAGTTCCTCTTGGTTTTGTCAATGAAATGATGATAATTATCTCATTCTTATCTTGCACCTGTGTTTGTTTTCCTACTAGCAAGTAGTAGCAGATAATACAAAAAGTGAACTAATATTAAGAGGAATCATGTCCAAATTATTGTCATGTTGATTTTAATAGACTTATTTAAAAGAAATTTTGAATCAGTAACTAGCAATTACTACATGATTTTATCTACATGTAACAAGAGAAATATAGAGCATAGAGGGTATACTCAGTAGTCAGGCTGACATAGATTCATTTTCCAACTCTGCTCCCTTTGATTCTCGTAATCTCAAAGAAGTCACTTAACCTGTGTAAATTTTAATTATCCCTCTTAACAATTGGGATGTAATATCTATATCTTAGGATTGTTATAAATGGTTATTTCTTATAAAATGCTTAGCAGAGTCCTCATACATAATACTTTTCTAACAAATGTTAGCTATTATTACAGATTGTTATTCAATCATATTAGTTGTTAGTAAAAGTGTTCTTAGCGTGTATGGTATAACTTAGCATGTGTGGTTTGCAAATACTTCTGTCATACAAATAAAAAATAAGAGTATATGAGCAAGAAAGAGAAGAGGAATAGGTAATGGTTTTCGTTCTGGAAAATTCCATATTTTATTTGTATTTTACTTTTAATTTTCTCTGCTATAAACACACAAAAAATGTGGATTATATTACTGAACCAAAATAATACTATTTTATAATATTAGTAGTCTACTGAATAAAATAAAAACTCATTTGAAAATTAAACCAATATTTTCTCTAAAGAAATTAAAAGCACTTTATTTACCCAAGAAAATTCTACTGTTGAAATGCAAACTCTTAAAGAAGTTTGTGAATAGAATTTCTAATAATTATATATCATGGACCATCATATCATAAAATACCTAGCAGAATCTAATAAATTATGTTGTATTGACTACATCCGTTGAATAGTCTTGTATGTGAATTCTCTTCAGTCTTTTCTATTCTCTGATAATTATCCTTGTTTTAAAAAACCCCAATTCATATTCCATTTCTCTCTGTTACTGCCTTAAAGAAAGAACAAGCTAGCCATAAACAATCAAGTCGACAGATGCCTATGAGAATTATGTTCCTCTTTCTGAGTCACTCCTAGGGCTTCTTTGGAAACTGAGTTTCTGCCCTGGAGACTTTGGCTGATTTTCTGCCTCTGGCTTCTTATCCTGTCACTCAAGGGAAGAAGGCATCAGAAGGTTACCACTGAGCTGAAATTGAAGTCAGATCCACTGACCCTACTGCATGAACCTTTCATTTTGTTTTCTGGGATAGATCACATCTTATTTGTCCATTGTAAATTTTTAGAGTCTGTTCACTGAATTCCCATTCAGTATTTCAAATCAATTTCCCAAGGATTTCCTAGGAAAACAAGCCCAAAAGAACAGAATTTGAGCTGCCAGTCATGAACTTACATGTCTTATCTTTGCAAGTGGAATCTATCCTAAATAAAGGTAAAAATAACTTAAGCAAGAATTTCAATTTTAAAAACATTATATTAAGTCACAAATCTGTTATTCCATTAAAATTAATTATATTTACCCTATATTAGCTAGGTTTGGTAATAAATTAAAAGTAATGATGGAATTATTATTTTACTTCTTTGTAAATAATTAATATATAGTGAATAAATATACACAGGCAGTAGTTTTTGTCTTCTCAATTATTGCAAAAACGACAAGGCACTTTTCAAATCTTATTGCCAAAAGAGTCATTATCTAAAACTTGAGATGAGTTTTATTACCTAACATATAGTGAAAAAAAATCTCAATTCTATTTTCATTGTTAAGTACTTAATCTCAGAAATTTTACTCTTCCAAAAATTCATGCAGTCCCGGTACAAGGAAGCAAATAGCAGATCTCCATTTTGGAGCACCAAATTGGCAGGCACAAGGGACTTGTACGGAGGTTTTCACAATTATATGAAGTCAGTACTGATATTCATCTGGTTAAGTACCACTACCACACATCCATTGTTGACAGTATCCTTTAAGATTAAACTTGTTTCTATTCTGAATGTTATGTATTTCCATCATAATAATCGTAAAATATTTCGAATACTGTAGATTGCCATTCCTGTGAAAAACCTGACTCTATGGTCGTGTGATGGGGCCCAGGAAGCTACAAATGTATTTGCACACACATTCATTCTCACTGAGTCAACACACTTGGAGAGAGAAACATGTCCTGTTTGAAGAAATATAGGGCTGAGAACCAACCAGCCTGGCCCTCGGGTTTTTGTTTGTTTGTTTGTTTGTTTGCGTTAGGTATGTCACTTAACCTTTTTTTTTGCCCCTAGGTATGTCACTTAACCCTCTCTGCAACTCACTTTATCTGCAAATTGTAAGGGTTTTAAGAGTATTTAAAAAATTTAAGAGTTATAGAGATCATAGATCTCTCTAATATCTCTTTCATTTCTAAAGTTACATTTGTATTTGGGGTCATTGCTAAGAAAGAGTCAATAGATGGAATTGGGAAATTAAGTGCTTCCCACAACAGACAAAATGGGAAAGTTTGAAAAGATTTAAACTACAGAGAGATGTTCTGGAGGAAGAAAGAAGAAGAGCCTGAATCAGGCCTTCTGAGGGCCCATTGTGGGCTCTTTGGATGGTATAGGAATATTGCAAAGCCTTTAAATATTATTCCATGAGTCTCTACTTATGAAATTACTGCACAACTTAAGCACTTGAAAAATTAGGCTCCGCGCTTAAGGTGTGTTAGTCTCAATAAGGAAGGACTGGTGATATAAAATTCAATTGAAATTAGTACGTCAGAACTAATATAACTGCTACACTAGTGTATACTGGAAGAGACATTTTAGAGAGAAAAAAAGTTTAAACGAAAGAAATCTGGAAATCAAAATATTAGATTATAACACAAATCATGTTTATTTTGATACAATTTTCAAAGTTAATCTTAAAGCAGAAGACCAACTAAATCTATCTCTTTGCAGCCACCACAAAATCTGAAATGTGCAGTACTATATTTGATGTTCTGGTAACAATTTAGAGAAAATAAAATGTGGTATTTCTGGACCCTTGTAACCTAATTATTAGGAAAGAAGGAATGGAAATTTTATTATGTTTATTCTATCAGAAATGTCTTCATCTAATTTATCATTTTATTAATTTATTTAATAATCTAATCTATCGGTACCGTCATCCATTTCCATATAATTATAAGACACATACTATGATCTAGAAATACAGTGGTAAATATTATAAGCACCTGCGGCCTCTCTTCTCCAAGAACGATTTAATTACCAATGTGGAGCTAAACCCACAGAAAATTACTTGTTTCATTGAGAAGAGAGACCACAGGTGTTTTTCATGATTACTACTGTTAAATTTCATCATTCATAATGTACTTCTGGCTATAAGGCGGTAAATAAATTTACTGTGAAGTGTGAAACTGTTAAGTATTCAGGAAAACAGACCAAAATGTGGTAGAGAACGAGCATCTAAGTTAACCTCTTCAGACCTTGTGCAAAAAGCAATTTTTCTCAAAGTAAGTGGCACAGTCCCAAGAGCCCTGTCTAAAGGGTCTTTGATTAGAGCTATAAATCCAGGGCACTGGTTTGCAGGGGAGAGGAAGGTGCAGGGGAATCTACACTCGTGGGCCATCTCTGCTGTGGAAGATCTACCCTCAGGGAGGACACTGTGTAAGGATCGAAACACAGGACACAGATGTGGTTTTGCTTGTTTGTTTATTCACTTGCTTTAGTCACTTATGGGTTTCAAATATTATTGAATAATTTTTTTGCATCAATTTTGATAATCCTGTGTTGTGTTCTCTCTTTTTTTTAACTGTTAATATATTAATTATACTAGTAGAAGCATCAATGTTAAGCTACGCTGGCATTCCTGGGATTAACCAAGTTGGACACTATAATTATATGGATTTATAGGATTTGGCTTACTGTATTTTGTTTAGATTTCAGTGAGATAGGAAGCAAATTTATCTTTTATAGCAAGGAATCAACTAATGCTATCCCGAGCTATAGCACATTTTTATTTAAACTGCCAATTTGCTTTTCAAAAAATTTGTTCATACTTTAGAGAGATATTTTAGAAACTCATGGGTCTTATTAAGGAATCATGTCTGAAGATGAGTAATTTCTTCACTTTCAGTATAATTTCTTTTCTTTTGCTACCTTCAAATAAAATTAAAACCTTTTATTAAAAATTGTGTGTAAATATGATCCTATATTTTAATCTATTAATAATGCCATCCATACACATGCAGAAAGAGGTGTCTAAAAGAATATCTATTCATTTTAGATGATGGTTATTTCTCAGTTTTAGGTGATTTAAAATGTTATCTTTTCAATATTTTCTATTGCACGTATCCTGAGTATATGCTGCCTAAGGGTCAGCTGCTAAGTACCTGTAAGGTACAAGGCTGGTGTCTATTCCAGATAATGGCCATGTGTTCTGAATGGTCTTTGTTCTTGTCCCTTAGTCTTTAGGAATTTTGGAATCCTTCATGGGTACATGAACAGGTTTTAACAATAAAACCTAAAATGCCATCTCTTTTTAAATGAAGAGTATAAACTATTTTCATATTATTAGATAACCACCATTCTACCTTATTATGATTTTGGAGAAATCCATCTATCTGTCTGTATTTTTTATGCCACATATAAATGATAGCATGCAATATTTGCCTTTCTGTATCTGGCTTATTTCACTTAGTATAATATCCTCCAAGTTCAATGGTGGTTACCAGAGGCTGGAATATGGCATAAAAGGGGAGATTTAAAAAAACAAAGTAGAATGGTGGTTGCCAGGAGCTGGGGGGAAGAGGTCATGGGAGTCACTATTTAATGGATACAAAGTTTCATTTTACAAGATGAAAAAGAGTTCTGGAAATGGATGGTGGTTGATGGTCGTACTTAGTACCAGTGAACTGTACATTTAAAAATGATTAAGATAGTAAGTTTTATGTTATGTGTATTTTATCATAATAAAAAAAAGATGTGATGACAAAAAAATACATTAGAAACTAAGACTCAAAAGCACACTATTTTGTAAATATATCTTGTTTCACCGTTAGCATGAAAATAACGTGCTCTAAACGTCCATTTATCATTTGGTTGTTTGAAACCTGGGAAGGACTCCAACCAGATGACCCAGCTCAAAGGCTCTAGTAGGTTGAGGAGTTGGGGAGGGGTGAGGAATAGTTAGTGAGGAAAGGAGACTAGACTTCCAGAAATTTTGAAATCAACGAGTCCCAAAACAGAAAGAGGGAGGATTATTCGGCTTTTGGTTTGATGTCTCTGACTGGCTGGTCTTTTGCTTCACACTGGATAAATCGAAGACATCCATCGATTATCCAACCAGAAAGAAAAGAGTCCTTCATTTGCAGAATAACCTCTGTTCAAATAGCCACTAATTTTGTAAATGCCACAACTTTATATCCCTAAAAAACCAACCTACTGTCTTCGCTGAATATCTCATCATCTTTCATTTGGATAATTACAATAGACTCCTATCTGATCTTCTGGCTTCCAGCCTCACATCCTTAGATCGGTCTTCCATTCTTCTGTCAGTGAGGCTTCTAAAATGTAAACCTGATTGTTTTGTTCTCTGCCATTTGTTTTTCTTTCTTTCTATGGAATCAAGTCTGTATCACAGCATGTGAGGCCCTTCATTATCTGACTTTATTTATCTCATCAGCCTTTCTCTCACTGTGCTCTACCTTGCACTTGTTACTTCAATCACCCCGAACCCCTTGCATTTTTCTAAACATAACAGTCATGGATCTTTTAATATGAACTTTTTTTTTTTTTTTTTTTTGCCCAACAGTTTCTTTAAATGTTGCCTTTTCCAAAAAGTTTCCTGACCTCTTTCTCAGGAGGAATTTATTTTCCTGGCATGTGTTCTTTACTTTACTTTAGCAGTACTTCCTTTACAGCATTTATGTTGTTATTTCACTTGTTTGTTCACTTGCCCGAACCCCTCTCCTAGGTTAGAGTCCCCTTGCAGACAAGAATCGTGTTTCTTGTTTTTGTGATCCCCTATTTGCCTGGTGTCAAAGGTGCCTAAAATATAATTTATAATTAGTGAATAAACATACAGAGAATAAATGAGAAATGGCATTTGTTTGGCAGACATTATCCAATTGTATAAAATTGCAATATTACAATACTCTCTGATAATCCACTTCACAGCTATAAAACAAGAGTAATCACACAGACTTCTGAATACTGCTGTGAGTAAAATGAGATAAGGTATGTGAAAATGCCAGAAACACAGTAGGTATTCAAAAAAGCATTGACTGTTTTTCTTTATATCTGCGTCCTTGTAGAATCCTACCTCCTCTGGACAGATGATGATGATGATGATGATGATGATGATGATTGTTGTTGTCATTGTTAATATCTTTAATTAAATGGTTGCTTTTTCACCACTTCTCTTAGACAGACAATATAAAAATATATTCCTTTTTGAAATTATCTCTAAGTTTGGAAAAAGGTGTAAAAGGTGGTACCTACATACATAATAAGTGAAGTTCTATACTTGTCAAAGATCAAATAAGCTCAAGTGGTTGTGTCTTATTTTTCTTCTCCAAAGATGGCAATTACCAGGCATTTAGTTACTGCAATGAGAAGGATTCAGAACCTGGTAACCAGTGAATAAAGAGGCAGGAGGGAAAAACAGTTGTTTAATTTATCCTTCTTCCTTTTCCCTTTGTCTCTCACACACCTGGCAGTCTAATAACCATCATGTACTCGAGACTACACAGATGTAGGAGAAGAGGCAAGGACAAAACTCATGCAGGACAGGCTCTTTGCTAGTGATGCTGTTTATATTTAGGCCAAGGACACACAAAAAATATGATTTGCTGAAAACATGTATCCAGGGTAGCTCACTGTAAATATGGATTATACTTACGTTGGACATAGTAAAGTTAAAAATTTGTTCTTTCCAATGATTTTAAATGAAAATCATATTATCTGAAATACAAATTAATTAACCCATCCTATTTAATAAAAAGGACATATCAAGATCTCCTAAGCTAATTAACGATTCATCTTTGTCAACTCTCACTTTTCATCCACAATTAGTGAGAAAGCTTTTGATTGTTGTAGCTGTCGTTTTTCTTTTTATAAGCTATAAAACATGTTTTAAAACCTCCTTTGATGAACATATTGTCACCTACTAAGATGTAATTGGATGTTGATTTTTTTCAACAAAATGATAAAGAATAAAGTCTTTTGATAATAGTATTCTTTGATGTTATAAAAGTTATCAGACTTCCAATCTGGTGACTGCAATTTTGAAAAGGATTCATTAATCACAATGGAGTAATTATCTTTGGCATTCATCTTTTTCTGAGTTGTAAAGAGCCAATCTCAAAATGAATGTTATTCTAGAGTTAAAGGAAATAGAATATCTATGATGTTAGGTGAAGAAGATTTTTAAGTACAAAAAGTTGTTCTTGAAAGGTACTGTGTAGTAAAATAAGTACAGCCTAATAATCACGCCGTGACCTCCAAATTTTAATCCTGTATCTACTATTGAATTGACATTGACTGTTCAGTGTGAACAAGTCACAGGACACTGCACAATAGATTTTGTGTGGATGAACATCAGGATTTCCTAGATATAACCATACTGTGCTTCACTTAACGCCCCCGGTGGGCCTTACATTGAAAATAAATTTATAAACTAAGTCAATGAGAGACACATAAGTCCAAATGTTTCTCTTATATCTGGTTCCAATATTTTTCCATCTTCTCTTTTTTTTGTGCACACTTATATAGAGAAGGTGAAAGACAGGTCAGCTGTGAACTTGACTCTGAACCAGAAAAACAGGTTTGATTTGAAGAATTTCTTTAAAAAAAAAAAAAAAGCTGAGAGTAAGTAATTGAAACTGAAGTGGAAAATATACTGAAAGATGATACTGTGAATTGGATGAACTTGCCAAATATACTTGGCTTAATGACTAACAGCATAAAATACAATACTCTATTATTTCAGCATTTTGAAATATATGTGTTAATTTCAGAAAGCTTCATAGAGATGTTCTTCTTGTGACATTAAGGCTAAATTAATTCTAATCCTATCTTGGGACTTCACAAAGGGATGTATCTCAACAAACTCACAGCTTGATTCTGATTCGAGTCACTGTTATGGATCCAGCCTCAAACTATTTTGAGCTCCAGACTCTGTTTCAAACATCTACTGAATGTTCTACACAGTTCTTCAATTCAAAATATTTGTCACCGAATTTCTCATCTCCCTAAAGCAAATTATCATACAATATTCTTTTTAAATTATTGGTACTGTTCTCCATGTTACCACCTCAGCTAAAAATCTCATAGTCACCTTTTAAACCTGTATTCCCAGCTTCAAGGATGGGGCCTTGCCAAAAAAGACCATTCATGAATGTTGGCCAAATAAAAGATAAAGTCCATTGACCATTCAGTCTTCCGTTGACACCTACAAGATCACTCTGTCCTAATCTGCAACTTAAATCTGGAGATAGCTTGGGCTAATGCATACTGAAACCTGAAGTGGATGAGCAGTTGTAAATCTCTCAGACTAAAGATCTTTGTTGTGCCAAAGAACCCATGTTACAGAGAGAATTGAATAACGACTTTGAAGATGGATAGAGCTGGATTCATACCTGGCTTTGCAATTTTCTAGTTCTGTGATCTTGGACATGGTACCTCATCAGCCTGAGTCCCAGTTTTTTCACACGTAAAATGGTTATAATATTACATGTCATAGAGAGTTGGGAGAATTAAAGGAGATGGTGAAGGGAAAGCACAAGCAGAGAGGCATGTATGAGATGGTGTCTCCTATTATTACAAACCCTTAGTGATCCTCACTAACTTTATGAGTCATCAACTGATATTTCATAAATGAGTACCTTCTTACATCTAGTACTTAACTCATGAAATCTTCAACCATGAGCATTGAATTATTCTCATTGACTTGAAATAAAGTACTTAAATATTACTACTCAATAATCCTTTAAGAGGAAAACATTCAGGGTAGAATAAAAACTCCCCATTTATCGTTTACAATCCTGCATCAGTTTAGGGAAGATTTAAGAATGAGACCCAGTTAAAGAAATATAAAATATTTGGAAAGTTCTTTAGATAGCCATCCTTCCTATAGAGCCATTGGAACACTTTCTGAATACTCAAAATAAAGTCTAAATTAAGCTAATATCTAATGTAAAGATATAGTTACCTGGTTGAGTGATGATGTAAGAGCATTTTGTAGCCGAACGATTCTGTGGCATTCATATCTGCTTATCACTTGCTTTTCATCTTGATACCTTTGAGCAATGGTAATTCCAGGGAAGACATTATCCTTTAGGACATCCCATTATTAAACACATTTCTGAAAGAATTCTTAATTAATAATTATTCTAGTTTAATTTGGCTTAGAAAATCTATAATTTGGCAACTGTACTTTGAGACATTGCTTCATGTGATATCTATGTTTATACTTTGTATGTGTGCATATGTGCAATAAATCAGGCTCAGTGGTGTCTTCCCTGTCACATTCCATCATGTCACACTAATAAAATTTGACATGCTCTGGGATGTGGTGATGAATAACCATATGTGGTGACATCTTGGTGAAAGCTTAATAATTATACTCTGCAGTGATTTCAAAACCTATGTGTTCTTCTAGGTGTTGAAGTAACCCTTACAAAATAAAATTTTCCAGCCATGAAAATATTAGTTTAGGACTTTAGTACCAAAATCACTGAAAGAAATTTATATTTATCAGTAACTATTAAAGAACACAAGGTTGTAAAATGGAACATACCTATTATTGTAAAAAAGATGTATCATATTTTATATGAAGGAGCAAACCAGAGCTCTGAGACACTGATCAGAAATAATAAAGACATATATCAGAGATTAAAATAACTTAATCTATATGGGTTTTTGTTCATTTTTTGTTTTGGTGGGCTTTTTGATTATTTTTGTCTCCCGAAATAGTCATTATTCATATAGCTATTAAACTGGCTACTGAATGGAATGCTGTCTTTATACCAAGCATATTATAGCATGTTTGCTGCCATCCCGTATCATTATTCCTATTTGCTAGTTGTAGAAACTGAGGCAGATAGAGTGGAATGAATAGGCCAAAAGCCACATAGCTAATAAGTGTTAGACTAAAACCAGAATTTGAATATTTTGTGCTATTTACAAACACTGCAATTTTCTGGTCCTGTTACTTACTTGTGCCCCTTAGATAAAGCTGACCATCCTGCCAGGACACCATATCCTGTGACACTTGAATCCTCTTTCCTGGAGAGATTGCCTCATGGTTAGGCTTCTATTCACCAGCATGGTAAGGACTGGTGACTTCTGTCTGAGAGCTGAGGACTGACTCCACAGCTTGCAGACAGACCTTTGTAGCCTGTGAAAGCATATTGTGCAATTCTGCTCTGATTAGTAGCACAGCATGGCTTCTGAAATCAAGCAGTTTCTAAAACCCAGCAGGATTCATCTAGAGAAAGCCCTGTCAACACTCTTTTTGAATCTATACATACTAAATTCGGTGCTAAATTTTGAAACTGAAGCCCAAAGAACATTCCCTAGGTGACAGTAATTCAACACTGAATACTTTTATTTTAAAAACAATTCTCCTATTGGAATAAACTACATGAAACAATTGCTTTTGTTTAAAAGTGTTATTTTTCTGAATAGAAAACTTTTTCTGTAAAGAATTTCTTGCCCTTTTATACAGAATTGATAAAATATTCCAATATTTGTATAAAAGTTAACACTATTTCAGTTTGAAAAAATATTGAGTTATGAAAGCATCCACTAATATGCTTATTACTTTTCAATACTTTTTCTGATCTAGGAAATGTATTATGGTATTTATCTATAAATGGTTAATTTCCATACCAATATGAGATAGTGAATTTTATCTACATTTATTATGTGATATAATTTTCCATAAATAATATGTTGATAATGGCCTTCATAGATAATAATGGGATAATGTAATGGTTAAGAGGAACATTTGCAACTCATCATAAGAGGAATTATTTTCGAAATTCTAATAATATTTATTATTCTGGAATCAGCATAGTATCTGTGTATGTTAGTCTGTAGTATGTGGACAGCATTCCTTTCTTCCATCCTTCTTTCCCTTTTTCCTTTCTTCCTCTTTTTCTTCTTCTATTCTTTACCCCTAGATATCTTGGCAAATATTAGCTGATATTTTGACAGGAAGGACTAACCATTTTGCACTTCCTTAATTTGAAGATTTTTTTTACAACTAAACCAGTATCTCTCAAACAGTGCTTCCACAAGCACTCTTCAAGAGCATTAAAATATGTCATTTAACATTAATAATATTGTATCACATATTTGAAAGTTGCAAAATCAGAAGGCTCAGCCAAGCCACTTTCAGGGGTTTTCCATACAAACAGCCTATAGTGGCTCATGCTGCCGGCTTTCCTAAAATTTCTCAAAGGTTCACAACTGCGAACAGGCAGCATCTGGCCTCAGGAGGACCTCTTGCAAAGCAACCCCAAGCCCAGCACTAGTGACAGTATGCCTTGGTCCACAGCTTAACCCCTCCCACGTACCTCCAAACCCAGCATAAGCAGCAACCATCTGCAGATCACTTTATAGCACATACCAAGTGGGCCTGGGCAGCACACAGTCAGTGGTTGATCTTAGCCTGCAATAGAGCCCCTCCCAAGAGCCCCTGAATGAACACACACAGTGGCCAGCTTCAAACCACACCAGAGCACCACCCAACTATCTCCAGAAAAGACAGACCCAAAAGGCAGACTAGGCAGGCATCAGAGCCCTGCTAAAATGCATCCTGTTCCATAGAGTCAGCTCCTGCACAACAGCTCCTCCACTGTAAACACAGCCAGTCCTCACAACCAATCAGCCTGAGGGTCAATCCTTCCTATTGATGTGCAAACAGCAAGCAAGGCTTGACTACAACAGGAGGACCCACACAACCCATTCAATAGACATGTGTGGAGCACCAAGCTCAGGTGACCAGGAAGACTGTGCCACTGGGCCCCACAGGACACCTACTACATAAGGCCATTCTATTAAGGCCAGGAGACATAGCAGCAGCTCTACATAATAAACAGAAATAAACACAGGGAGGCAGCCAAAATTGGGAGACAAAGAAATATGTCCCAAATGAAAGATTAGAATAAAGCTCCAGAAAAAGAAGTAAACAAAATGGAGACAAGCAATCTACCAGATGCAGAGTTCAAAATACTAGTTATATGGATGCTCAATGTTATCTCAGTGAGAACTTCAATAAAGAAATAGATAACATAAAAATTAAGACTAAAATATATAAAAGAAGCAGTCAGAAATGAAGAATACGATAAGTGAAATTAAGAATACGTTAGAGGGAATCAACAGTAGATTAGATGAAGCAGATGATTGAATCAGCAATTTGGAAGATAAGGTAACAGAAAACACCCAATCAAAACAGCAAAAAAAAAAAAAAATGAAGATAGTTTAAGATTTATTGAGATAACATCAAGCATATCAATATTCACATTATTGAAGTATCAAGAAGAGAGAGAGCAAGAAATTGAAAACCTATTTGAACAAATGACAGAAAACTTTCCTAACCTAGAGAAGAAAATAGACATCCAAGCTCTGGAAGCACAGAAAGTCCCAAATAAGATGAACTCAAAAATGCCCACATCAAGACACATCATAATTAAAATGCCAAAGTTTAAAGACAAAGAGATAATCTTAAAAGCAGCAAGAGAAAAGCAGTTACCTACAGGGGCTCTTTCATTAGACTGTCAGTTGATTTCTCAACGGAAACTTTGTAAGTCAGAAGAGATTGATACAAAATATTCGAAGTAATGAAGAGCAAGGACTTATAACTAAGATTCCTCTACCCAGCAAAGGTATCATTTAAAATTGAAGGACAAGTAAAGGGCTTTTCAGACAAGAAAAAAACTAAAAATGTTCATCACCACCAAACCAGTATTATAAAAAATGTTAAAGGAATTTCTTTAAGAAGACAAATAAAAGGTAAAATATGAATAATAAAATGCTAATAACTACATATTTATTATGTTCAATGTAAATGAATTAAATGCTCCAATCGAAAGACTTAGGGTTACTGAATGGATAAGAAAACAAGACTCCTTCCTTAGGCTGTCTACAAGGGACTAACTTCAGATTGAAAGACACACACAGACTGAAAGTAAAAGGGGAAAAAACCATAGTTTTGAAAATGGAAATAAAAGAAGAAAAGCTGGAGTAACGATACTCACATCAGATAAAATAGATTCTAAAACAAAGTCTATAACAAGAGACAAAGAAGGACCCAGTAATTCCACTTCTGAGTATTTATCCAAAGAAACCCAAAACGCTACTTCGAAGGAACACGTATATCCACATGTCTGTTGCAGCATTATTTAAAATAGCCAAAATATGGAGGCAACGTGGGTATCCATCAATGGATGCATTAATAAAGAAGAGGTGATACATATATAATGGAATATTACTCAGCCATAAAAAAGAATGAAATCTGCAACATCATGGTTGAACCTAGAGGGTATTGTGCTGAGTGGATTGAGATAAAGACAAATACTGTATGATTTCACTTATACGTGAAACCTAAATACAAAATAAATAAACTTATTTCACTTAGCATAATACTCGCTAAGTCCATCTATGTTGCAAATGGTAAGATTTCACTTTCTATGACTAATATTCCATTGTATATATATACCCCAGCTTCTTTATCCAATTGTCTATTGATGAGCACTTAGCCTGCTTTCATATCTTGGCTATTGTAAATAGTGCTACAGTGGTGCATATATCTTTTTGAATTAGTGTTTTGGTTTTCTGTGGGTAAGTCCCCAACAGTAGAATGGCTGGATCATTAGATAGTTCTGTTTTTAATTTTTTGAGGAACTTATGAAGTTAAACAACCAACATATACAATAATGTTGTTAGATATTTTTAGAAGAGAAATAAGGAAGTTTCTAAAGAGAATCACTACAAGCCAGCATTGACCTATTGCACATTTTCCTATGCATTTGTTATAAGAATGTGTTTTGGGTAGTTTTACAAAACATTAATTTATGCCACAAAAATTACCTTTGTTGGCTTATTACATAACTTTTATATTACTGGCGACTATTTTCTGTTAAAGAAATTATTTCCGAATGCCATCACAGTTCGAATAATTCTGAAAAAGAGGTTCTGGACTAGTATTCTACCCTCCGTTCTCCACGAAAACAATGGTTTCAGGTTATACTGCTTGGTATGCCATTATTTTATTGAATATTCATCTCAGGATTCCAACAATAAGTGAATTTCTATGTATTAAGAAAGACTGAGACTTAATCTCCAACTTATATTTTAAACAAAGCAACTCATTTCCAGCAAAGGAAGTTTGAACGTATGCAGAGTGTACTTGCGTCTACAATACTTTTAAAGGATTGTGAACACTTGGGATAAGGGTTGCTAGAATTAAAGAATGACTTTTATGAGGAGAATTAAAGAAAAGTTCTGCTGTAAAAATGCTTTAGAGTTTATTAAATTCTGCATATTCCAGCTCAGGTAGAATGGCAAATTATGGCACTCATCATTAAACAGGGCTAGAATCTCAAACAGAAAAATACAGGGCCCAAGTTGTGTCCATTAAATTATATAACTTATTATAAAATCTTTTATGATTCTAAATAACATCATCTTTTATTACATCTTAAATACAAACTGAAGAAATCAGCAAAAACAGTTTCTAGCAATAACAGTAAAGTAAAATAGTCATTAAAGCACAGAATAAAAAGATTTAATAGTAACATAGATTATATATTCAAACAAAGTCAGTACATTGTGCTTAACTTTGAGTACAAATCATCTATATTTAAATACGGTATTCAGTAAAATGATTAGGGAAACTCACCATCTTATTACTAGAGATAGTCTTACGCATTGAGAAAATATTATCCCATTACCATCTCTTAAGATGGGCATTTTTTTATTTCTCCCTTATGTAGTTTTCATAGTATTTATGTACCAATTACCATAAACTTTTTCAGTAGTAACTCCTGTTACAAAAACACAAACCAGCAGCATGAAAATAAGTGTTTTGTTCACAGACCTGCTGAAGCTAAATGAAATCCCTCTATTGGTTATTTTTAAGTGTGTGTGTAAACTGTCTTTCCACATTATTTTAGCATATCTCAGAACTAAATTGAGGGAGGAAAATGTTAGTAAAGGATTGAGCAGTAGTTGTTCTAATATATTTTAATTTTAATTTTTTTATTTATGCATTTAGGAGAGAATTTGATATTATTTGCTTTGTGCCTCAGAAGTCTTAATGAATGCCTTTTCAGCTAATGCTATTGGGATGTGTGGTTGGTTGGTTAATAAAAAATTACCCATAAAACCAGAAATTATGAGACATGATACATACAGAATTGACAAATTTTAACCTATAATATTCCTTCATCTTTTGTAGTAGAGCTAACTACTTTCTCTTGAGAATGAATCTCTTACTGGAATGGTTGCATATTGTCTTTTCTTGTATAAAAGATATTTGAATTGATCATTTGAAATTTCTTTTGATTATTCAAAGTAGAGAGAGAACCTAATTGATGCTTATGAAGCAATATAAATGTCAAATATTTCTAGATTTGTTTTATTTTCCCCAATATTTTAATATCATTATAATTCAGTAACTTCAATTCTTGAGTCTGTCCAAAGCATTAAAGCTGGTTTTCACAGAAACAGCTCTTTCATTTCAAACTTTTATTAGTAAATAAAATATTAGATTAAACAATATAAATTCAGTAACAAGAATAAGTACCATAAGCAGGTTGAGGAAGAAAAATAAATAATTTATATAAGAAGATTAAACAGTGGGAAGTCAAGTACTCAAGTGCCCAAGAATGGTATGCTAGAATTCAGAAAGTATGGTCCAAAGGGGACAAGAAGCTACTGGTAAACCATCCAGTCAGTTCTTAGAGATCAATTAAGAGTGCTTTTACTGAAATATTTCAAAGGCCTCTGGATAAAACTAGAAACCAACTTTTAGTGCACTTCAAATATCCTTCAACTTTCTGTTTGTACACTTAGAACCCAGACAGAACAGACCTGTGAGATAGCTTAGTGACTTTAAAATGAAGTCACTAAACATTTTCTTTCTTTTGTATGAAAATACATAGTTAGTTGAATTAGGTATGGCCAGAAACACAGTTTTATTTTTCATTTTAAAATTGAGAAAAATGAATATTTTATCTTCTTCAGGCTATAGTGATACATTATTTGATATCATGACCCAGAATTATTTGTCTAATCAATGAATATGTCCATCAATTTCTTTTAATAATGGATATCTGGATGCAGAAACTCTGGCTACACCAATGTATTTGGCCCTTGTTCTTTACAGTAGAAAACAAAAATGACAAATGACCACTTCTAGGCCTCCCTGAAGATGGATTGATCATTTTCATTAAACATATGATTTTAGAATGAGTGGAGGTTTATTTCAGGTTATAACTATGATTGCTGGTAATGAAGAGGTTGAAGGAACTGGGGGGAGGAAGTATTGAACAGCCTATCTCAGTTAAAGGATTCTTGATTCCTATAGAATCAAGCTTTATAATTCAAGCTCTTAATGAGGCTAAAGTTTTTCCCTGAGGTCCCTGGTGTGGTGGAAGGCTTGTGAAGAAAAGGTTGCTTGAGCCCCATTCTATTATTTAAAGAAAAACAGAATGTTCTTCTCTGCCTTTATTACCTTCTCCTCTCCAAGTGCCACCTCCAACAGCACTCAGCCAGCTAGGGTTTCCCAAGTCAGCAATGTTCTGCCTTTACATCTCTGTACGTGGATTTCCTGTCTCAATAACTCTTTCCTATTCAATAGCCCAGCAACTTTTTACTCATCTTTCAACAATCAGCCCAGAAGCCAACACCCCTGGGGTGTCTTCCTTTATTTACCCAAGAAAATCTAACATGATAAGATCCTGGGCTTTTCATGATAAGATTAACACAATGAGACAAAATTCACCAGGAAAAATGTTTATGTAAATCACTAATAAGATTGGTCTGACTTAGCCTGAATCAAATTCTAGTTTCTGGTCAGTTTATGTGCTTATGCTATCCACATTTATCTAAAAAAGCAGTGAAAATAACAACAATAATAAATTATTTGGAGTTTAAAGAGTACAAATCATTTAGGGTACTTATATTCTCTATCTGTTTGTTATAAAACTCTATGTAGTAGGCACTATTACAGCCCTTTATTATTATGCATGGAAAAATCAGGGTTTATGAGGATTAATTTGCTCAAAGTCCAATAGCTAGTAATGGCAAAAATGGAATTTGAACCTGGGTCATCTGATTTCAAAGTCTGAGATCTTAATTTTAAACCATACTGTTTCTTCTAATAAATGAATAATTTCAGACTTGAAGAAACTTTGCCATGCAGAATCCAGACAGTAGAGTTTTGAAACCACAGGAAGATTTATTCGAGGGATAAACCTCGACACTTTCAGAATTTAATTTGTATAATTGACTTACAGTATGGAGTGGTTGGCAAAAAATGGTCTCATTAACCCCATAGCCGAAGGAGTACTTTGAGTTCTTGGCACTATATTTTAAATAAAACCTGTCAAAGAAAAGAAGCATGATGGGTTAGAGACAGGTAACTGTGACACTCATAGATTAAATGAAGAAACAGAGGACACTAGAATATCTGAATAAGTATTTAGAAGATGCATTTCATTTGAGAAATATAATTTTCGATGACCTTTGAGAGAATAGTTTCAGCAGAGGATAGAAGAGGGCATTTGTTTGCAATGAGTAAATGGAAAGTGAGAAAGTGGCAGTAGCTAGTATAGTTTGTCTTCAAATGTTTAGCTAGATATCCCAATCAAACTCTTTAATTAAGGAAAAGTGATGTTTAGATTGCTTGTGCCTATGTCAGTCAATTCAGTCTAGAAATAAAAGGTCACCTAACATACTCTTTTTTGATTTACTTCCCTCCAATGTATATTTTTTCCTTTTGCCTTGTCAGCTATTTTACTAACTGTAGAGTCACTTTTTTTTCTTGCCACCTAAATAAACTTGAGATTTTCTACCAGCTATATTTTATAGCAATGTAGCAAATTTAATGTGTTTAATTTACATTTGCAGAACTTGGTATTTGAAATATGTGTGTTTAGAAATAACCAAAACTTACTATGGTTAGGCAAAACTCAGGGGATTGTATCACACTCATAATTTAAAATTTGAATAAGGCTGCTTTCCCATAACTTCACCCCATTTCGAAGTAATAACACATGATCTTATTTTTGGAATTGGCTTTTGACTGAAATAAATGTTTAAACAACCATTTTGATGCACCGATAGTATATATATATTCATCCTCATCTGCCCTCAAAATGAATAAACTTTGAAAAGTAGAGTGAATTCTATCATAGTATTAGGAGAGAATACATTAAACAGAAGGCAATGAGTGATTCTAGTAGTGCCATAGAGACACAGGGCTTCTAGAAACAACAGTTCAAGGCACTGATTACAATTCAAGGTTGCTCTCTGACCCCTCCTGGGGCATCAGTTAATTCCTCGAACTCTTTCTGTTCTACATTATTTAACAAAGGACCTAAAATTAATAGTATTATTTTTTGGACTCAAAAAGTTAATCCCCAACTGTGTGGAATATGTATCACACTCTTTTTGTAAATTGTAATTCAGAATTGTAGAATTTTACTTTATATCCCACATCCACCCAATAAACAGGAATCTTTCTTCTCTGTATCTATTAATTATTATAGAAATATTTTTCTCTATAGTTACCTAAATTTTAATATTTCAATAATTTAATATAAATTAAGGTATTGACTACTGAATATTATGTGTGAAAATAGCTACATTAAATCCATACATAAAATATTTAATAAAGCTGAACATATGTGTACCCTATGACCCAGGAATCTCACTTCAGAATATATGTTAAAAATTGAACATTTTTTAAAAATTGAACATTTTTAACATATATTCTGAAGTGAGATTCCTGGGTCATAGCAATTCTATTTGATATAGTCTCAAACTGAAATCAGCTCAACTGTGCTTCAAAAATAGAATGGATAAATAAATAAATGATGGTATATTCCTATAATGGGATAATATACAGCAACGAAAATGAACAACACATGTATAATAATGTAAATGGAACTTATAACTATAATTTTGAGCAAAAGAAACCAGATACAAAAGCACATATGCTGAGTCTATCTTATCTACTTCTATCTATCTATCTATCTATCTATCTATCTATCTATCTATCTACCTACCTATCTATCTATCCATCCATCCATCCATCTACCTACCTACCTACCTACCTGTCATCTATCATCTATATCTACCTACTACTACCTACTTACCTACTTACCTACTACCTATCTGTTATAGACTGAATGTTTGTCCCTCCCCACCCCCACAATTCATATGTTAAGATTCTAACTCCCAGTGTGATGATATTTGAAAGTGGGGCCTTTCAGGGTGATTAGGTCATGAGGGTAGAGCCCTTATGAATAAGATTAATGCTGTTATGAAAGAGATACAAGAGAGCTCTCTTTCTCCATTCCCCATGTGAGGACACAGCAAGAACTGTTCAGAGAACTGTTATAAATATTGGTAACATATCTTAGAAAGTGTAATTGTCTTATATGAAAGAGGAAGTGGACTCTGACCAGACACTGAATATGCTGGTGCCTTGATATTGAACTTCCCAGCCTCTAGAACTGTGAGAAATTAATGTTTAAGCCTCCTGGTCTATGGGATTTTTGCTATAGCACCTCAAATGGACTGAGAAACTATCACAAGCACAACTGGACCATTATAGAGTCAAGGCAAAGATTACCTTCGAGGAGGAAGGGCTGTGAGAGGGCTTAATGAACATTATGCAGCCCTGATATTGTTCTATTTCTTGATTGGGTGCTGGCTAAAAGGATGGGTTCCCTTTGTAAAAACTCATTGAGCTTATGATTTATTCCCTTACTGTATGTAAGTTATGGTTTAATAAAAGATAGACTTTTAAAAATCTACTTGCTAAGATCAACTTTCAAAAAGACCTGTTATATTCCAGTTTATTCTCTATTAGCAACCAAATCAATAGAATACATTCTTAATATTTCAACCCTTAAGCTTTCTGAATTGAGAATAAATTGATATGGAAACCGCAACAAATTAATTTTGAGCAGATGACATTTAATTCAAACATGATCAAATAGGAAATTGCCCTTGCATAAAGATTCTGTTACAGTAGTGTGCTACTTAATTATAGACACTAAATCACTTGCTTTTATTCATTCTACTTTTAAGAAACATTATTGTGGGTAGTATTCAGGAATCAAAAATTGAGATAGTGTGTGAAAAATTTAGAGCTATTATTAAAGCATATTCTCTAAAGTAAGGCTAAGCTAATTTGAGCTTGACCTTATCAGCAATCCAAATTCAGCAGATACAAATATACCATAATGTTTATGAGAATTATATGCAGCCATAGAAGAATTTATTTCAATAGATTCAAGACACTGTCAAGAGATGACTAGTGTAGTTATAACTACTGTCCACAATAAGCATGTGCTAGGTAAAAACCTTATAACTTCTTGTTATTGTTGACTAACACTCCTTGGGGAATATATTTTAAAATTAGTTATCGGAAACATTTTGTATGTATTTTATTAAATTAATTGAGTGACATTGGTTAATAAAATTATGTGGGTTTCAAGTACATAGTTCAAAAACATGTCATATGTCTATTGCATTGTGTGTTCACCCCTCGAAGTTAAAGTTTCTTCTGTCACCATATATTTTACCCCCTTCTCTCTTATCTAACTCCCCCTTCACCTTTTCCCTCTGCTAACTACTAAGCTGTCATTCATGTCGAATAGTCTCTGTTTGTTTATCTTGTTCATTTGTTGCTTTTACTTTTATATCCCACATTTGAAAAATATCATATGGTTTTTAACTTTTTCTGTCTGACTTATTTAGCTGAGCATGATAATCTCAAGATCCATCCATGTTGTCACAAATGGCAGTATTTCACATTTTCTTATGGCTGAGGAATATTCCATTGTGTATGTGTGCCACATCTTCTTATCCAATCATTCAGAAACACAATTTTAAATGACATAAAAGAAGGAATATGAAATTCAGTTTTCAAAAATTATTTTGTAAAGAAAGAAGCTCAACCCTTCCTCCAGAGAACTAAAGGAGGCAGCTCAACTCCTATGCCTCTGTTCTCTTAGTGGTGGGTACTAGAGAGTGTGGGACACTGATTATGGAAGTTATTCTTTAGCAGAAATGACTGAAGTTGAACTGAATATTTTCATTGTGGATTCATATTCTCTGATTTGATCTACAATTATCTGATTCTGCTCAGGATTGTATTTGGGCTACATCTAGAGCTTCCCTGCCCACATGTTAGGGGAAGGCATTCCTATTTGTTTGTTCAAAAACATACTTTGAATGTCTACTCTGTACCAAGAAAAGTGTTAAATCTGAGCAAATTATGGAAATGAATGCATGACCTGTGTTTTCAAGAAACAGGCACTAAAGACATGCAAGGAAGAAATCTATATAGGTCATATGAAAAGAATAAAGAGAAACTTTGGCTCATGGCAAAAGATTATTAGTCAAGCATGACCAAAAAAGGATTCATGGAATAGACATAGCAAATGAACTGAGCCTTCAATGCGGGCTGAAGTGTAAACATTAGGAAGCATGAGAATGGCACGTCAGGAATAAGAGCTAGAGAAAATGTACAGAGAAGACGAAATAAAAGGCACTGCTAGTATTTTTGAGTCATTTACCTTGACAGGAACATAAGACATGTAGAGGAGCACTGTGAGGAACATGGCTGGAAGGTGTACTGGAGCCAGATCACGAAGGAATTAAGCATTTATATTTTTCTTAATTAGTCATGTGACTAAAATGACATTTATTTTTTGGGTAATCTTATGTAAGATGTATTAGAGCATACAAAAGACCCCTGAGAACCCCAAAGGGATAGTCTAATTCGGTCTGCTCATTTATGCAGGAGAAAAGTCAGGATAAATACTGGTAGAAAACATCCACAAAACTCATTTCCTGCTTAAAAATATTTCACCCCCTCCCCCAAAAAGGAATGATATAGCCAGTTTTTCTCCTTACTCATTTTTTTTTTCTTTAACTCTAAATAGTGCATTTCTAAGTACATCTACAAGCTCAGGTACAGCAAATCTCAGCTATGAGGTAAAATGGCTGAGACAAGATTAGCCAGAATCACAGCATCTATTTTATGAAGAAAAATAAGAAGCAGTGAAAGTTATTTCATTTTATGGCCATCTGCACATTTATGTTTAAATCTTTCTGGCATTTGAATATGCAGCTTCCAAATCGAGGATCTTATTGAGAGGCCTGAGTCATTCGGAAACAAGCTGGAATGACAGGCACCGACAAATTTTTTTGTGGCTCCTTTATTTCAGTCTTTTATGCAGTTAGCCCTTTTATGAGCTGCTGTCACTATGGAATCAAGTACATTCTAGTAAACAGGCAAACAACTTCTTGGTTCTCCATCATGCAAAGGTTGGTCTGGTCTAAGATTAGATGTATGGAAGGTGGTTCAGAATAAGATCAGAATAAAACCATTTATTTTGTGAGGCAAAGAGCCCTTAGAAATAGACTAGCTAAGCATTCATGTTGTGCAGAGTACTCTGGACAAGCCTATGGATTACAAGACTCCAACTCTAAACATACACGCACAAACTTCGAAGTAGTGTCCCCTTAGTATGCTTTAAATATAGTACTGAATTTTTCTCTGATAAATAACAATGAAAACTGCAGGCCTAGTAAAGCTGCTTATGGAATTCAGTTTATGCATTCATTTCATGGATAAAATAACAGTTTGAAAACAGGATGATTTGTCTTTCATCTCTTCTACTTCCAGCTGTCTCTTAGAGCAGAATAAATGGTTAATGATGTAATATAGTCTCTATAAGGTATTTAACAGGGAATATTAAATTAAATTGTCAGTTATTTCTCTTGTTAAAATTTTTCTGAATTCTGTGTTTATGTTGATTCATGCTTTCAATATTTATAAATAATGCTTCTTTGGGTGATTGTTCTTTCTGATATTTAAAGAATACTTCTAACTCCCTTTAATACAGAAATGGATTTCATCACTGAGTTCTATAGTTTTATGACTCTGTTATTTTTATGTATGCAAGCCACTATACCCATCTGTCACCGTGTCCAGAGCCAAAGACTCTAGTTCTCTAGGGAACCATATTTATGACAACCCACAAATTATGCATTAACTTAGATGCCTATTTAATATCAACATTATGATTAACATATTTTCCAAACCTAAAATTGATTGTCCTAGGGACAACCAAACAGGATATTTGAATGTAGCACTATCTCAGAGTATCTGGGAAAAAATTTTTGATTTTTTAATTTTAATCATAGTTAGTGCTTTAAAAGCCTTACTACATTCAAAACTATGAAAAGCATGTGAAACAATTCTATCATTAGATTAGAATTTATTGCCTATGTACATCTATTGATAGAGTTACAGAAAAGGTACAGACCATTTAAACTTAGCTCTCGTACAAGGAAAAGTTAACTATTGAAATAAAATGTGAAAATTTAATAATCAATAAAAATATGCCTAGGTTTTCCATTTATATAGTGATAAAATAATTTTATAAATAAAAAATTACAAATTTTATAACAATTATAAAAATACAATTATACATATATAAAGAAGGTAAACATACTTATGAAACCTCTGTTGTGAATGGGACTATCTTAGAAATATTATTATACACAGTACAGCTAAAGTTCTAATTTCTATAAAAAAAAGATGAACTTTTTAAAAGCTATTTTACTTTATGCCATATAAAAGATAGTCTTCAAGTAAATAAGATTTCTCACTATAAATAATGGCATTTTTATTCTTGTATAGAAAAAGTCTTTGATTCGATAGTTTGACAT
The DNA here is from genome assembly GCF_902729225.1 of Pteropus medius. Lineage (NCBI taxonomy): Eukaryota > Metazoa > Chordata > Mammalia > Chiroptera > Pteropodidae > Pteropus > Pteropus medius. The sequence continues at coordinate 17,743,680 of NW_024347791.1, read as the reverse complement.
AGTAAGATTTGTATGATACTATTTTATAAGAATTATCCCAAAAAAAATTAGGGGCAAAAAAGTTAGAAAGAAATAAAGCTATTCCTATCATGTATTCAAATTCATAAGTCCAAACACCTAAATATAAACACTTTCAGAGTTTGTTTTCTCCTCTATTTGTATTCCTTTTAAAGGTTGCATCCCAACCCTGACTCTTCTTTTGTGCATAAAAAGGAAAACAACTTTGTTCATATCTGAGGAATGGTTCCCATTAAGCCCATGCCAGCCATCTGATTTTGAAATAAATAGTTCATCCCATAGTAATCTTTTTTTTTTTAATTAAAAATGATGTTTAGAAAAAGAAAACATATTTGTTCACTTATATTCGCCATGAATGATATGGCTTAGTAGTTGTGTAGCATTTATAAATACATCTTTCGGCAACTGAGAAAATCTCTTCTGCTCATTTTGAAAATGAAAAGAGCCCTTTACAATGTAATCTCCTGGGAAACAATCATTCCGAGGACCTTGATGGACAAACCAACTTCTCTAGCCCCTGCCTTTTTAATCTAAATCTTTCCATCAAGATCTGATAGATTCTGTCAACCATGATGACTGTCTTGGAATGTAATTCTAAAGTTACTCTCAGCATTTTATTTGCATGAACACAAATATCAGAGCCCTGTGATAGTTTTGGAGATTGGCTTAATATTTAACTCTAGATTTGGGATGTCGCTATGTGGGGCTCCACATTTGAAATGCAAAGACATATCTCCTCCAATCACTGCATTCACCACCACTGGTAAGGAATTAACTTTAGCTTTTAGTGTTTGGGATTGACCCTCTCCATTTCCAAATCTTTTCCTTTTATTTACTGACATAGAATATCATTTAACTGAAAGAGGATATTTTCCACTTTGCAAATTTCAATCCATCATATTTTTCTCACTAGTGGATTGCAAATATGAAAGTATAGCAGTAAAAATATTGCCTTAATTTCTTTTAGTTATTTATCTTGACCGAGTAGAAATTAAGGGAGCTCAAAATAAATGAACTGACAATAAATAAAAACAAAGTAAAAAATAGGCAAAATAAGCGGCTGTCGCACATTTAAACTGTAATTGTATAATCAGATGTCTTTCATTTTGGCACAAATAATTAAATTCAAGATATTTGGAAGATTTTTGTATGTTATTATATCTTAGGAATGTGTGACAAGTGACATTTAGTGTAATTTCTTCTTGTGCCTTGGGCTTTGTCTACAGTTGTAAAGGGTTATAGAAGTGAGTGAGTATTCATTCATTCTATCCATGAATAAATCGTGAAAACCAGCAAGCCTGAAAAAATCAACCTTCTCTCCCTCAAACTCTTTTCTCACTTTCATATTTTATTGTCAGAAATATTCTATTAGTGACTCTTTTCCCTCAAACATATACTTAAATATTTAAGAAACCTGTTCCCAAAAGGCAAAACTTAAAGGAGCAGCCTTAGAGTTCAAAAGAACCTAGTCTTCTTGACCAAACCCCTCTTTAAGAGGTAGGAAAACTGAGAATGAGGGAAATCATACACATCCAGCTGGTAGTAAAGCTAGATATAGACATGAGGTCTTCCTAGGCAACTATCTCAAAGCAGGACTCACACATCATTTATTGCATTTTCTTCATATGGATGATTTTTTAAAATTATATGTCTAATTTTGGTAAGATAAATGTTTGCTAAACACAGAATTAAAAAAAAACTAAATAGAACCAGTTTTCAAGAATAACAAATAAAATTTACATAAAGCATATAAAATGTTTAAGTACCAAATTATCAAGTGTATTTTATAAAAATAAGTTTTGGAAATTTTGATATTAATATTCATCAATATTTTAATTTTTATTATGAACCTATAAAATATACACATGAACAGTTAATTTTAAGATATAATCCATTGTTGATTAGAAATGATGGTCAGCAGCCATCGTCAAGTGACAATACAGCACAAGAAATTATCTTTTCTAACACAAAATCATCACCTGAATGCTGTTAATGCTTCATGAACACTGATAGCAAAAAATAGCCCACCAAATTATTAAATTTAATTTAACTAGATGCTGAATAACTCATTATTTATTAAGGTTATGCCTACAGGGTATCAATTAACTAGCTCATCAGCCGAACCACTTGTTATCACTACAGTAATATTTTAATCTCTCTGTAATAAGTCATGAAATCTCTTTTAAAACATTATTTGGTTGACATTCACTAGTATTTGCATCATGAACTTAAGCACTCTCTACCACCTCCATAAACCATAAACCAAAGGTATAATATACCACCGGATCAAAAAAGATACATGGAAAAAGAAAACTAATAATTGTCTGAGGACATTATGTAGGGAGTAGAAGAAAAATGCTATAGCCAAATGGCAGGGAGAGAAATCTGGACTGGATGTTTTAGAAGTGCATCTACCAAGCATATTTTCCATTTTAAGTTCTACTCTACTCATGAAAAGGCACCTGGCAACAAAATTATCCTTAACATTTATGCAAAATTATGAAAATAATTTTTATTTTTTAGAATGGGATAAAGAAGAAAGAGCTAAGCTGGAAGAAAATATTTATGCTATTATGTTTGGGGTAATATCTGCCCACATTATTTGCCAACAGTAGGATAATAAAGAATTTGTATTAGGATGAAATAAATTAGAAAGACTAATCATTAATATTTTAACACTGCACATAATTAACATGTACAGTTTAGTCAGTTATGACATATGTATATGTTCACAAAATCATCACTACAATCAAGATAGTTTCACATATTTATCACCACCAAATGTTTCCTAGTGCCCTTTTATAGTTCCTTCCTTCTCCCCTTTCCATCCCTCCTATTCTCCCATTCCTCCTACTTCTCCCTCATCTTAGAATACCACTGGAAAGGACCAAAATGCCCAACAACAGGGGAACAAATAAACAATTGTGACAGAGCCATGCAATAGAACACCAGTCAAGAATAAAACTGAGCAAGTGATATTACACAACATAACTATATTGAGCAAAAAGTCAGACAGAAGAGTACACACAGTATGATTTCATTTATATAAAATTTTAAATGCATACTATTCTATAGTTATAAAAAGTAAAACAATAATATTTAATTAGATTTTTTTGGTAAGGCTATAATTTGTTTAAGAATTCAGCTTTATATCCTTCAGTTCCTAGTGCCCAAACAAAACAATATAAAACAGAAGTAAACACCCTCAGTACCCGGCTATAGCAAGTTTAAGAATTCCTTTAGAGCTAAAACTGGTTCCCATGAATATCTATCTGCATAACAGCTCTTCCATTTCTCTTCCTTTTTTCTTCCACTGGCCGACCACAATCATATTTTGTACCTGTTAAGAGTTTTCACATGTTATCTCCTTTTTGTAACTTCTGCATTATAGTAAAAAGAGGAAAAATGTTTTTAAAATTTTACTTATGAGGAAACAGTAATCTTGGGTCTTAATATACTTGTTACTTGGTTACTCATTGGAATATATATTTAGCTCTTAAGAATACACAGAGGTTCTTGAATTTTCCCCCTTATTATAATAGACAATTTATGCATAGGTTGGCGAAGTTAAATTTAATTTAGTTAAATGGAGACACAAGAAAGTGGAAATTTTCCTACATTTTAATTTTTAGTGTTGAGGAAACATGACCTCATTTCTATGTGAATAAATTGTTCTTCAATTGATTAGCAAATTGAATGCTTAGAAGTTACTAAACCTGTTTTAAAATAATGACATCTTATTGGTGTGTTTCCACATACAGATGTAGTCATAAGACTGATGAATAGAACACTGACTTTAGACTATCCCAGTTTTCTTGAAAATGTTAAATAATGTTCAACAGAAGAATTTACAAATGTCAACAGATATTTAAACCTTTACAAATTCATGTTTAAGTATAATACTAGCTTGATCAACTAATGTGTTGTTTTAAGGCACATAGGTTAAATGGGAATATTTTATAAGAATGCTACACACAAACATATATACACACATAAGTCATCTAAAAAACTTTTTACTTGCTAAACAAAATAATTAGTGTAGGTCTACATAATCTTTCTAGTAAGAACTCATAAAAATTTTGTTATTGTCATTTGATAAAAATAAAATGCATAATGTTCAAACCATTTCAAACCACCTTGAGTTTCTGTACAATAATAATAGCATTTGTAATAATACACTTTTTTTCTTATTTTAATTAAAACATTATAGAATCAATTAGCTCACAATACCATTAGCGAAAAAATACTGTAAATTAGCAGATGTTTTATACTAAATGAGAAATAAAGTGACTTTTAGACTATTTGTCAAAACACCTAAGGAATGTTTTCCATAAATGTAATAAAAGTTAAACATGCCACTGCAGAGTGACAAATAACAACAAATAACAAACATTATTTGTTATTAATCTCTGAAGTAGGTTCCTATATGTTATAAATTGATTAACTTTCAAATCACAGTTTTTTATAGAGTAAGTAGTAGAGATATAACAGTATATTATCCAAAGCTTTTTTTTAATAACAAAAAGTTTTTTTAAAAAATTAGTCCATTTGTATTAGTACCAAAGACAGAAATCCAAAGGACACAGTAGCAAAATTCCAGGTCAGGAAGCTAGCTCAGCTCACCATCTATAGAAGGAAGCAGAGCCTGTTTATAGAAAGGAAAATATATGTTTAATGCAAGAAACATTATTTCTAACAAGTAACTTATCTGGAATATGGTGCCATAGGGAGTTTAGAAATAAGAGTCAGCAATAAAGGACACCAGTGTCCTCACAGGGACATAATTAAGTGTCTGACTGAGGCTTCTGCTTGTTTCTGCATTGAATTTTTTCCCCTTTTAGTTTACAACACAAAGACAGTTCTCATGGGAAGAAAAATTTGTCATCCACATTGTACATCATTCAGTCTGGTACTGCTAACTACATCTCTTCCCCATGGGAAGAAATCCCTTTTATTGGACTTTGTGGGCCCATTCTTTATTTACTTACAGTGTTTGGGTGTCAGTTATGAAAGGCTTGGTTCCCTCTTCCTTACTGGAGCCAGCAGTTTTTAGTGCAGTCCTCAAGGACTCTTCATTCTCCATTCCCACCCCAGACACTTCTTATCTAACCCGCCCAGTATCTGTCTTTACCTGTCACAGTATATCATACTCAAATCTAATGCATGTTTTTGTATTTGCTATTAAACTGTATACAAACAAAATGAATCAAACAAAACCTAGAAAATGTAAACAAAGTGACAAAACAAATAGCAATATTAGCCTGGTACTATTCCAAGTATTTCATTTGATTTGTTTCCATAATCAGTACAATGGCCCTAGGAGTTACTTTTAGCACACTCTCCTGTTTTACAAATGAAGACACAGATACAGATGGAGTTGCTGAGTGCCCCACACTCATGAGGAATAGAGCATTGACTTAAGGTCAGGATGTCTTGTCTGATCCAGAGTTACAATCCTATATATATATATATATATATCTGCTGTGTGGTGCCTGGAAAAACTGTTAGGTGCTTTTTACATTTGAACTTATTTAATCATTACAGTTATCTTGTGAGAGTGACATTATCATTTTCATTTTACAGAAATTAAACGATGCCCTAAAGTCCATGTAGTTTGCAAGGAGTTGAGCCGGGTTTCAGAATCTTACCACCATTTCTGTGCTTCCTAAATGTTCTTATTCTTTATTACATGTAAAATGCGTCTATATTTTCTTTCTCTTTTTTCTCCGTGAGCTAACTACACATTCTTTTAGTAAAAGGACAATACCTTCTGAGTCTTAAACAACTCCTATAGAAACTGACATAACAATAGCAACACAGTAAAAACAATACATATTTATTTCCAATCTTTGAAATCCTTTCTTTGTCTGTAAAATATCCCACTAGGATGTTAAATTTACTGCAAAACACATGGACTCTTGAAAAATATCCCATGACGAAGGCTTTCCAATTGAGGAACACTGATCTGATTTTGGTCAGTCCCAGAGAATGTCAAGGTCAAGATGATTCAGATGAAATATAGGTATTGTTGAGTTTCCTATACTTTCAAGTTTTCACAAATAAATTTCAAACCATGGACTATCCTGAAAGAGATATATTTCTCATCCCCTCACAAATAGCCTTTGGCTAAAAAATTAGTGAGGACTGAGAAAAATATTTATCATTTATCTCTTCTCTCCTCTCCAACAAAGACTTTTCAATGCCTATAGCCTGATTGTTTTTCTCCTCATTAGTCTTCTGTTCTACTCCTCCACAAAATAAATATGAATCCTTCTATTTACCCCAGGTGTCTCTTTTCTCTTTCTATTTCCATATCTCTGTCCATATTCTCCAATAGTTTCCCCCCACACACCTTTTTTTTAGTTCCTTGCTATTCCTCTCTAGATGGACATCCAAAGTGAAGCCTTTGTGATGTTCGGGCAGGCAGTAAATGAAGAGGGGTGCTCCTATCTAAGCTTTTGCTACTGTTCCTAGAGAACGCCTCATGGTATTTATTTAGAAGTTTAAGGGCATCATTTCTCATCAATGAAGGTTTTCTTTTCTTTTTACACTACAGAGGAGACTTTTTTTTTTCTTTCTACTGAATTGGGTGTAAATGACCCCTGCCATCACTGGCTTGTCCAGAATGGAGATTTGCTGATAAGTAGCCACTAATGAGGATCCAGATTCCAACAGAGAGTTCCAACAGGGTATTTAAGCAGAGAGCAGACAGTCAGGGTTTTCCATGGCATAAAGGATGGAGGCAAAGATTCTACAGGAATCAATTTTTAAAATCACTTACTTGTGCTTAGGCCATTCAAAGTGAACTCAGACTTTGTGTAAAGACACTGACACAAGAAGCAGAAAGTCCAAGAGAGATGTCCTGGGAACATACTCACAAAGAATGTACTGAGGAACATGGTCAGGATCATGATTTCACCTTAGCTTCTGGTCAGAAATAATACCAGCTGTCATAGAAGAGGAAATGGGAAATAGGAATCATGTGTTCTCTAAAGTTTGTATGGCTTTTTGTTTATTAGGATATAGAGTAAAATCTGTAGTTATTCTCATTACCAAATGTAGGTTCATTCATTCTCAACAATACTTTATGTCACCTTCTTAAAGCCCAGAATTAATGAGCCGTTCAAGTGTCGTTCATTTTTTATAGATAAGGGTCAAGTCCAAGTCTACTAATTTAGACCCATTATAAAATTTTATCTTAATAGGCTTATTCCGCTTAACTATGTAGGCACATTACAGAGCAGCATGGCTATTTCCCTTCTCTGAACACACAAGTACTTTAAGTTCACACCATATGATTATATATCCCTTTCTGTTGTTGGCACTTGCTATTTGTGAATTAATCCTATCCCTGCTGGTGGTCTGAGAGTTTCCTGAGAATAGGAATTGTGCATTATCTTATCTTGCACAGCAGAGTAACAGAGTTACTAATCCAAACCTTCATAATGCAACTAAATCCCTATCCTACACAAAACTCCTTCAAAGGCAGCATAACAAATAAAGGTCTTAGATATGAATTCTTTTATCTTTCGCTTTTTTCCTGTCTTTCATCCCTGATATCCATCCAATATCAGAAAACAAAAAGGCAGCTTCCTCCTTTCTAAAGCCTGTCTTTAGTTCTGGCTAAATGCAATTCTCAATCCACTATATCTAAAACGAATAATCTGTGGACTTGCAAAGCTCTAAATGCTTTTTTTGAAGCTTAGGGAACTAAAGGGAAGAGGAGGTCCTGTACTGAGAGTGATTCTGTTTCCTTTTATAGAAGATGGTTTGAAACTGAAATTTTTCCATTTCTGGCATTCCAAGGGTATGAATATACTTTCTAATTATGCAGTTAAAGAGATTCTGATTGGATGACTTAAGAAAGAATATCTATCTATCTATCTATCTATACCTATATCATCTATATCTATATCAGCTTAAAGTCTCCAGATATTCATTTATACACCTTAAGTGTTAGAGATGCAAAAATCTAGTAGTCCCTTAGATCAACCTTCTTTTCTACATGAGGAAATAGACTTTGTAGAATTACTTGTCCTACCATTGGTCTCAAAGTTTGGAGTCAAGGACTTGAGTTCTCATCCCAGATCATCTTCTTATCCTACATCGATCTTAGTAAACCAAATAACTGTATTATTGGTATTTTTAATCTAGAAAAGAAATTCTGAAGTCTCTTAGAATTACATGCCTGTACGATGATTCTAACTTTCCTATTCCACTTATTTTGCAGTGAGCGCACAACTTCTGTTCTATTGTAGCTAGTTCTCTTTTTAGACTAGCTCTATACACTGCATATACACACACACATACACACAAACACACACAGTAGAGTAGAGCACAGTTCTATGGCTTATTGAGTTAGTATTAACAATATGTGTGGATCCTCCAACTGCTCAAGCAGCTATGCAAAGCTGTTTCAACTGTAGACCCCTTGCCACAATCTGGGTGCAATGCTATTAGTACAGTCATTACAACACATAGTAACTTTGGCCCAAGTTTCCAGCTAATCAGCCTTTCTGAATTCAGTTGACAAATATTTTTAATTTGTTTTCAATATATCAAGTACATATCCATAAAACATGTACAGATTTTCTTTTTGATGGAATCTGAAGTCACTGACAGAAGTTTTGCAAAGCTCTGAGAATAATAATTAATAGGCAAAATGTAAGTGATATATTTCTTCTAAGTTATAGGACAACAGAGCCACTCTAGCCCATGTGAATGCTTGTCTCTCAAAGTAAACTACCTTATTGATAGATTTCTCTTACGTGACACATTTTTCCAGATTGAAGTTAATATTTAAAGATTCGAGACACAGAGTTTCTATATAGCATACTTCTTTCACAATTGCTGATTTTCTATAAGTTTGAAAGTAAATTACCTATTAGAATTTCAACATATAAAAGCCTGGAACAGCCAGTTTGAAATAATGTAGTGCCCTTGTGAGCACAATCACTTTTTAAACATCTCTGGTTATAGAACAAGTAAACCAAATGCAGCAGATTTTTTATCAGGCATAGCAGACTTTCAGGAGAACAGAAAGAATGGCCTTGGAGTTTTGGCATATATATGATTTGCTCGTCTTTTTTAAAAAAGAAAGCCTTTGGCTTTATACTATTTTAAAACATCACTTTAGGAGTTTCCAGGTCCATTTTAAGCACATGTAGAATATAAACATGGTTTTATAGAACTGCAGATTAGTACCAGAACAAACTGAGAAGGCTTAAGAATGAGAATTTACTTGACAATCACCTGAATCTATGAAGGGAACATATTTGCAGTCAATTCTTGAACAAAGGTGAAGCAATGTTTAGGTCAGCATCTCTTCATGATCATTTCTCCCCTGGACAGCTGTTACAAATGTTGAATTAATCAAGCAGATGTCACTAGCAACTTTCTAGAAAACTTAGTTATCTGACATTTTTCATTGATTTCTCTTATATTATAAAATGAAATGTCAGATACTATTAATTACATTTTTACAATAAATAGTTATGGCAGGAGTAATGGCTAAATGAAAGTACTTCCTGTCTAATACACAATGGATGTATTCATTTAAATGTATTCAATTTAGATGAATGAAATGTGTCTATATTTATTACAGTTATACATATTTGTGGGCTGAACTGATGGAGTGGTAATTACTACCTTTGTAAATAGGACAGTATTATCAGTCTGGAAGAAGATAACAAATTTTTTTTTATCATATTTTATATACCCACACGATAGATGCATTTCAAAATCTTTCTTTCAAATATAGAAATTTTACCCTTGAATTTCCAGTGGATCTAATGATTGCAAATATGATCTGTCAGTAGTTCTGCTTTTCTTGAAGGATGCTGAGGGTTGCTCTCTGTCTCATGGGAAGTGACAGAGGGTAACTGAGCATCTCAAGATCTTTCCATACAAAGGAGCTCTCATTTGTCATTTGACATGCTCGAGCTCAGCTGTATGCATTACATAATATGGATTAGATTGCTCTTACACCATCTATTGCTTTTCTTTGAGTTCAACAAAGGTAGGACTATTAAAATGTAACTTAGTTGACACTTTTTTTTCTGAATAATAGACTATTTTAAGAGCAGTTTTGAGTTTATAGGAAAATTGGACAGGAAGTACAGAGAGTTCTCATATATTCTTCCCAACTCTTATGCATAGCTTTCTTAATTATTAACATTTTGAATTAATGTGATGGGTAAGGATGTTCATTGGTGAACCAATATTGATATATTATTACTAGTTAAAGTCTGTAGTTTACATTAAGGTTCACACTTTGAGTTGTACAATTGTATAGGTTTTCACACCAGCATATCTATTTTAGGCTTTCCAATTCTCTCCCCTTTACCACTAACCAGCAAAAAGTCAGAATGAAATCAAATGTATTCATTTCTTCACTGATTGCATTTATTCATTCATGCATTCATTAATGGGTGTTTGCTAGGTGTGAAATCTAGAACAAGGACTATAATTTAATGGATTCAACCACTTCCCTGACCCTGAGTAAATTTAGATATCTTCTCATGCCCTCTCTTTTTCTTTCATCGAGGATATTGCATGGTTTTACTTGTGAGGGCTGGGATGTTCTCTATTAGAGATTGGTAGTCCTTGCATCTCAATGAGCTAATACTATATTGTGTCCAGCAAGGCTCATTGCTTTATGTGGGTTTTACTGTTTCATTGATTGTTAAAGAAAAAACTGCAAACCAATCCATGACAAGTTTAAAACTTGTGCAATGCGGTATCTGTATCTGATCAATAAGCAATCTGGAACCAACTGTCCCTTTTTTCCTTCATGACAGACAAGCATAATTAGCAGTAATGCAATAGCTGCTGTGATGATCATCATCAAGTGCACCTGAGACTATCTTATACACTTTCCAAAGTGTTTTTTTTTTTTTCTGGTGGAAGACCTATATATTAATTTATGCTGAGAAAACTAAAGTTGATGGTATAGAATACTGTTGAACAGTGGTTCTAATGGAAATGCATGTGTTTTCAAAAATACAGATGCAGCCAAATTAGGAAGTTTTTCCAAAATAAGCAGTTATACAAGCAAATTTTAAATACTGAATTGCTTCCTGAACAGAAATGCAATCATCACTCCGGCAGCTTGCCAGTAAATCAGAAATTTGTCATTCTTTTCAAATTGGAATTGATGCTGAGCTGTCCTCAAAGAATACCACCAGAGAAACATTTACATATTTAATGTGCTTGTATTTATCTTTTAATCTGGGCAGCTTGAATAAATCATTAATAAGAGGGGAAAACCTCTTTTTCAATTCCAGGAAGTGGCGGACATCACACCTATCTGGCCATTGATGGCAAGGTCTAACTTTGGTCATATTCTATTCCACATCTAGGAAACCAATACTGATTCTCAATGAATTATTAGGAAAATAAGTGACTGTGGTAAAATGAGAAGAGCATTGTAAATCAAGAATTTATATTCTGATTGTTAATCTGTGTGCAGTTCACCCTCTATTACTTTAAGATAATTCTTCAATGAACTCTTTAGACTTCAAGAGATACATTAAAAAAAGATATATTAAAAGTCTAAAAGTTTTATGATAAGCCTTAACATTGCCAGAGTAAACCAACCTATCTATTATGTAGCAGGAAAGACATTCTCTGCTTTTTTATAAATTTCAAATTCCAAGAAATCTTTATTGAGTTTCTTCTAAATAAGAAGTACATACTAGATGCTATAGAATGCAAAACCATTCTTTTTATAAAAGCAGACAGTCACATCTTTAGGAAAATTAATGTTAGTAATATTAATTTAAATTAAGCCCCTATGATGCTCTCTTAACTATGTGTGGAATTTCTAAATAGTATGAAAATTAAAAAAAATTGTGAGATAAAAACATCTGAAGTCCTAATTATGTAAACCAAATTTGAATTTAATAGCAGGTTATAGTGCTTTCATATGAGATGGTGGGCTGAAGATGCTATTGACTTCTCTCCATTATTCAAACTTTCATTGGATAACGATCATTGCATTGTAGACTCATGGGAGAATGACATTATTTTAAAATAATTTTTTACTATCACATACATATAATGATACACACACAATATTCAAACATCAAGTACCTGCTTTTTTCTTTGTACTGTACTAAGTGCCTCTATAAAAATTATTGTATACTCAGAACAATCCTGCAAGTTACTCATTATTGCCCTTAACTTACATTAAGATAACTGAAACCTTGAAAGTTTAAACTGCTCTAAGATAAAGGCTGAGATTTAGGCTAGTCAGTCTTCAAAGACTAATTTTTTCCCCTGCCATAAAAATAAATAAATAAATAAACAAACAAATAAATAAATAAATAAATAAACCCTCTAAAAAGAGTTTTCCCCACTCACAATCTCTTCTAGATATACAGTAAGACAATGGGAACCAAAAGAGTTTTCTGAATCAGTGACAGCCACTTGATATCAAAGGTGGGGGAAAACATACTTTCTGAAGTAGGATTTTATTTGGGGCCAATATACTAGAACAGTTTAGAGAACATTAAAATTCTTAAAGCCATCTCTTACACATAACTGTAAAAGGTCAAATGTGAGATTTCAAGCAAAGAATATGAATTCAATCCTCAAAGCTCAGAGCTGGTATTACCATCAAGGAGATATGAAGAACAGCAATTGATTTTTTTCTCTTTCTTTTTAACACTCAGGACACATAGTCACAAGCAGTAGAAACAGAACTATCACCTTGTATTTTCCTAGTGCCCATCTCTCAGCTTCAAGGGCTTTATAGATTTTTAAAAATTATAATTAGTCCTCTAACTCTCTCTGGGAGCTAGGGTTTCTATATCATCCTAAATCTACATAAAAGTTAGCGGAGACAGTTCAGAGTTATGTGACATCTGGATAAAGGCTAAGTAATTGGGGCAGCTGTGAACATGGTGATTAACAGCTTCCGAAGTCAGGCAGATCTGAGTCTAAATCCAGTCTCTACTCTTCAACATCAAGAGAGTTTCTAAATGTGTTTGTGCCTTGCCTTCCATATCTTTGTATGGGATAATAATAAATAATAACTCATAAGAGTATTGTGAAGATTAAGGGAGTTAAGATGTATGGAGTGCTTGGCAGATTTCTGGTTTATAATGAGAGTTCAGTGGATATTAGTACAGAAGCATCATCTTAATAATAAAAATAATTTGGTAGCAAACATCCATATTTCTAATTAAATGCATTACTCTAGTCAGAATGCTTGCCATTTTACAGACACACCTATTCATGAATGTAAAATTCTTGGTGTGAAAAAATACATTTTCTCTTCTGGCAACCAAAATATTAATTATGAAAAGTAATTAATTACTACAAAATTCTTACTGAACTGCAACGTAAAATGCCTACTGGTAATACCTAATGTTTTTTAAATGACTCTTGTTAAGATAACTGTCATGTTAAATTTATAATTCTTTTTCAACCTTTCAATGAATCATTGAGAATGGTTAACAAGTTTTCTTTTTTTCATAAATGTTATTTTTCTCTGTTAAATGAGATTCGAAAGCCTCCTCTTCATAGGCAGTGAGAAGAGAAATTTATATAACTAGCAAATTTTGTATGCCTATTGTATTATTGTGAACTTTATTGACTTTATTTTTAAATTTACTGATATTGAGAATAGGTGGATATTTTTACTCCTTCCATAATTATTCCATATCTCTAAATATATTTAAAGACTGTGTAATTATTTTAGAGAGTAAATATCACCTTAGTTTGCCTTTAAGGTTTTTTGAAATTCTGAGTGCTTACAGGGTACCCAGTCAATGCTACGGGTGAAACAGAAAAAAAAAACTAACTTTTTCTTCCAATTATTTTATTAAAATTATTTTATTTTTTATTGAGATAACATTGGCTTCTAATATATTAGAAGTTTCAAATGTGCAGCATTATAATTTGACATCCGAATATATTATATTGTGCTCATCACCAAAATTCTAATTTCCATCTATCACAATACATTTGACCCCTGTGACCCATTTTTCCCTCCCACCACCCCACCACCCCTCTGGTAAACACCGATCTGTTGTCTGCCTTTATGAGTTTTGTTAGCTTTTTTGTTGTTCATCTGTTTTTTTTTTTTTTTTTTTGTGGAATGTAAAAAACAATTATTCTTACCTAGTATAAACTAGGTAAACTCTATAGTAACTTGTGATTATCACTCTATCATAATTTACAGTGTTCATCTCTTTACATGTAATTATCCCATACTAGACTGTAAAATTCTGAAGGGAAGACCCAGTAAGAAATTGACATTTAGAAGTTGCTTAACAGGAGATTTTTGAATGCATGAATGCTTAATGGTTAATTGGATAAATGTATGGTTATGGTTGAATAGATGGTTGGGTGGATGAGGCAGCATAATACAGTGGAGAGTGTGTCCCTGCTTTACCATTGCCTAATTTTATACAAGTCATGATATTACTAAACATCATTTGTCTCTTCTGCTAAACAGTAGCTTTAAACTGCATAATACCTCTCTTACTAGTCTGAGATCTTACCCTCCAGCCTCTGGAACATATGGCTAGACCAACTCAGCTCCATTTTCATAGATATTCCAATTTCATACTGGAGAACAGGCCTACCTCTCACTGAGTAATATTACGGACCATTTGGGTCACAGTTCTTTTACTCAGCTTTAGCTCTAATCTCAGTTTTCAAGTTTTGCAAAGATTTTAAATACTCATTTATTTTTCTCTTCCTCTATAATTCCTCTGCCCCTACCCAACTCTTGGCTATATTGTTCTCTGCCTGAGATTTCTACCACCAGGTCTCAGCTTTCCCTTTTTTCATCCCCAGTCATATGCCGTTGGGTTTATGGTCTTACTTCTGGCTTTGCTGGATACACTGGATTTTGAACTCTATGTGTTTTAATAATGACATTTATATCTCACTTATGCATGCTTCTTCTCCTAATAAAGGGACTAGGATACACCCTGGGGGATATCATTAATCCTTAAAAGGAAGAGAAATAGGTATATCAGCACCATTTCCTTTCAAGAAATGGGATACGTAATTTAGTCTGATAACTTTGTAAAATGTGAACATTCACAGGAAATGGTATGTGACTAAAATGTTGGTAAAATTCTAATTATAACTATATTATTTTTTCATTGAAAATCATGTAATATTATAGTTAAAGGATGGTTTAGAGATAAAACATGTTTAGATGAAGATACCAGGTAATCGGAGAAGCTTCAATCCTAGCCATTGAGTTATTGTCATAAAATTCTCTACATAATCTGGAATAATGTGAAAATACATTTTAATCACATGTTCATCCTGTATTCTCAGTTGCCACCCACATCACAATCAGTTAATAAAGCTGAGGCATTTTTAATTACTGAGGCAGAGTTGCTCAATATCTAAGGCATATGGTGAGTTTTCTAAGGCTATTCCAGTGTCATAGTAAAGTAAGAAGAACCATGGTTAAACCAAAATAGTCCCTAGTTCCAATCCTGTTCCTGAAATTATACTAAAAAGGGCATGAAAAAATCTTAGCGAGAATGACTGAATAAGAAATAATGATTTCCCCTGATTCTAAGCCAACTAAATCAAGAGATTTAGCTCTACCTCAATTATAGTCCAGCCTCAATTCTCAACAGTGACTACATTAGGAGGCCATTATCCCAGTTCTTAGAGTAATTGAGACTTTTTCTGAAATCAGAATCCATATTCTCATCACTGGATACATCCTTTTCAATAGCTTTTATATCTCCCATTAACCTTGAATGTCTTCAAATTTCTACTTTAACTCTCTTAGGCAATCCAGATATTTGGTCTACTTTTGCTGCTTGGTAATGATACTCATGTTTTTCCTGTCATTTGCCATGCATGTTAGCTCTTATATTTGGGCTTTAATAATTATTTTCCTATGTCTAAATTTAGTAATTGCTCCATCGCTTCACCCAACCCTGTAAGGATGTGCCTGAATTGTTTGTGTTTGTTTTCTTGTCTAGGCAGTGATGCCCCTATGATTTAGGTTCATGGTCTGATTTCTTTTTATAGAGGGTTAGTCATTTTAGAAAAACAAAGCTAAAACCCATCCTGTATTTTGTTCATCCATTTTTTATGCATATTTATTTGATATCATCTATGTGCCAATCATTCTTTTATTTAGGCACTGGGATAATAGAGAAGAACTTGCAGAATGGTAGGAGCCATGAAAGCTACCATCAACTGTTAATTTATGTAATGCATATTAAGTAGATACCAATTCTGGGCTAAACATTATGTTGGTGTTGTAGAGACAAAAATGAATAACACAGTCCCTGCCTTCAAAGGATTTATGGGAGCAATAGACATGAAAACAGACAATTTAACATCATGAGACATGTCTAGTAATAGAATTTAAAAGGGTAATTTGGGAGCATGAATTGATACAAGATGATACTGATGAAGTAGGAAGGAGCTTGTGTGGTATATTAATAGGATTGGCCTTAAAAGTAGATGGTAAAGTACAGTTGTTTATTACCATGGGAGTGAGGCATAAGTTATCTGAATTTGAATCTCCTCTCACTAATTCAGTGACTATGAGTGTGTGATCTAAGTATTGGCTGAAATATCTGTAAAATGTAGATTTACACAGAACTTATTTTTGTAGGGTTGTTGTGAGGAATAAGTGAGATAATTCACATACTTAGCCCAATAGCTGGCACATATTTATGCTCAATAGTATTCATTACTATTATTCTCTAGGCAATGAGAAAATTCAAGAAGATTTTAAGCAGAGGAACAAAGTGACCAAAGTACTTTTTGAGATAAAGCATGGTCAAATTGTAAGGGTAATAGTCTTGAAAAATATGTGATAAACTCATTGGTTATATCTGTGAGGAACTGATGCTTATGGGAGAAACTTAGACTGGAGTTAGGGATTATGGATAAATAGGGCTGTAGCTATAGTGTGAGTGGGGAGATCTCCCAGGGAGAATGTGTTGAGTGGATAATCAGTTGGGTGAAGATGAACTTTTGTGTCATACAAAAATATAAGAGTTAATATCAACAGAACTGTCCATGAAGGAGACAAAGTAGAAATGATCATAGATGTGTTTGGTAATAAGTAACATAATGGAGGCTTTCTCCTTCCAGAATAGTCATGGAAAAAACTTCCAAAGAGTGCAAAGAGCTGGTTTGGGAAAGAAGTACAAACTTACCAATTTAACAAGGTAGCAAATGCATTATGTGCAGAGAATAGCAAGTCTCAACACTGATGATCTCAGTGAGACTAAAATACATGACATGCAGTGAATGATATAAAACAATGTAATTAATGTTTCAACAAAATATTGTAGTAGAGAGGGCTTGTAATGTTTGAGATGGGTCATTTGGATAGGCAGAGGAAATGGTACTGAGATTTCCAGTTAGGTGAGTCAACAGAACCACAAGCCGGAAATGGGCAATAAGAAGGATGAATAATGACCAGATTGCAGCTTAGGGCTTCTTCGAGATAGTTTATTGTGTATTTATTGATAACTTAGAGATAAGGCTGAGCTGAAAGTTACTTCCACAGTGCCATGAATTTTCGAAAAATAATTAGCCTCACCATATTATTTCAGTCACAGTAAAATTATCAACTTGAATAATAAGTTATCTGGTTATGATATTAGAGAGGAATATAACCAACACATTTGCCTTTTTTTTTTAAAGGATTTTCCAGAAAAGGAGAAGTCCACAGCAAAGGCCCTGGAAGATGTAAAGGCAAACTTTTACTGTGAATTATGTGACAAGCAGTATCACAAACACCAGGAATTTGACAATCATATTAATTCTTATGATCATGCTCATAAACAGGTAAGCCAAAGTGGGAAAAATCCTTCATATTCCTGGATTTACACCTTCAGAACAGAATGTATGCATTTGACCTTATTTATTATCATCTAAGATGCTGAGGTAAAACCATTTTGTATCTTTTTTTCCCCTAGAACGTTGTGTTTTCTATTTAAATGTTAGGTGAAATATTTTTTCCTAGAAGTAGCATAAAATGGTAGATGAACTTAGAGATGACTGACATTTGTTTTAGAATTATGTATATGGCAAAAACAGAACCTAGTAAAAATAGTGTCAATTTCAAAACTGCCTAGCTTGTTTGTGCAGAACTAGAACACAGGACCAGTAATAGGACAGAATCTGTTATAGAGTTCTTTCAAGAGTTCCAAGGTGTAGGTATAGGGAATACTAGGTCTTTAGGAAAACAAATCTGAATAAAAGATTATGTTTTCCCAAGAATACTCTCTTAGGAGAGTTAAACTGGTTACTTAATAAATAAACCATTGCAAACAAACAAAAATTTAGAAAGTCAAAGTTTAGGAGGTAATGGGCAGGTGGAAACATTTAATTTCTTTTTCTTGAAAAGATTATATATACATATACTATATATTACATATATAATTATCAGTGTTGTTATTCTACACTTGGATGCTAATATTCTCTATTTTCATCTGTCTTTGAAAGAGGTGGCTATTTTGTTCTCATCCTGTTCGATCTTATCCTTGCTGCATGAGGTATAAAGATATTGGCCATTTAGGAATTAGGAGTGTTAAATACCATTAAGAAAGAAATTCCACAGAGGATTATTGCTAAGGGTATAAGAAGGTGAACACTTCTGATGCCAAAGGGACCAAATATCTTGGAATATATGGGTAAGTCTTATATAATATAGACCTAAAATATTTACTCAGAGTGAACAACAACGAATATTGTGACTAACATCACAAATATTTATTGAGTATATATAAGATATATGGCCTTGGGAGATGCAAGACATAGTTTCTATCTTTAAAGATATGGCATGTGTATATAATTGACTATATTTCACTGATAAGAGCAAGAACCATGGGATATATTGTTTCAGGACTGTGATTCCAAAATTTTAATGTGCATATAGTCATTTTTGAACTTGTTAATAATTCAGATTCCCAGAACTATTCTAATTCAATAGTTCAGAGATTGGGCCTAGGAACATACATTTTTAAATAATATAAAATGTAATTTTTCAAACATATACAAAAATGAACTATGTGGCTATCATCCAACTCTAACAACAATCAATTTTCTTTCATTTACCACTACTCACCACCCTCCCACCACCATCATGCATTATTTTGAAGCGAGTTCCATATATTGTACCATTCCATCTGAAAATGTATCAAGATATATAATGATGCTTAAACAATGCAGTCATTATCACATCTAAAAATTAAGAATCTTAATATTAGTTAGTGTCTTGTTTTCCTAGTTGTCTCATAAGTTATATATGAATTTGGAGCAGTAGAAATCAGGATCCAAAAATATCCATACTTTTGATTAACAAGCCTTTAAGTTTCTTTCAATAAACAGTTGACCCTTGAATATCATGGGTTTAAACTACATAAATCCACTTAATGCAGATTTTTAAAATAGATATATTAGAGAATTTTTTGGAGATTTGCAACAAATTAAAAAACTCACAAATGAACCATGTAGCCTAGAAATATCCAAAAAAATTTTAAAAAAAGATAGATGTGTAATAAGTGCATAAAATATGTATAGATACTAATCTATTTCATCAATTACTACTATAAAATATATACAGATCTATTATAAAAATTTTAAAGTTATCAAAATTTATGCCAAAACACTTACAAACCATACATAATACCACTTACAGTTAAGAGAACTGTAAGCAAATGCAAAGATGTAGTATGAAATCATAACTGCATAAATTAATTGTAATATGTACTGTCTTACTGTAATAAATTTTTAGCCACCTCCTGTTGCTGTTGCAATGAACATAAGTATTTCTAGTATCTGCTTAAAACACCATGCAATGCTAATCATCTCCATTGAGCAGTTTGTCTTTCCAGTAAATTGTGTATCATAGTAAAAGAGTGATCTCTTGCAGTTCTAATGTATTTTTCATTGTGTTTAGTGTAATACCATAAACCTTAAATAACACCGTGGGACCCATACAAAGTTCCCCTAGTGATGCTGGAAATGATCCCAAGAAACAGAGAAAAGTCATGATATTACCTGGAAAATTTGAATAGCTCGATATGTACCATAGGTTGAGGTCTGCACCCACC
The DNA here is from genome assembly GCF_902729225.1 of Pteropus medius. Taxonomy (NCBI): domain Eukaryota; kingdom Metazoa; phylum Chordata; class Mammalia; order Chiroptera; family Pteropodidae; genus Pteropus; species Pteropus medius. Next base: position 17,723,593 of record NW_024347791.1, on the reverse strand, counting down.
ATTGCAAGATGAATGAATCCAGTGTAAGGAACACTGTAAAAAAAAAAAAAAAAAAGACAATGTGAAGCCATCACAGTAACTACACTAGCAGGCATAAAAACCTTTTTATCTCATATTGAAAATGCAGCTTTTATGTGAGTGCAAGACTGCTATAAGAAAGGCATATCTATAGACTCTAATATGATTCAAGAAAAAGTGAAGTCATTATGTAACAACTTAAAGCAAAAGAAAGGTGAAGGCTCTAAAGCTGGAGAATTTAACGCCAGCAAAGGACGGTTTGATAATTTTAGAAAGAGGTTTGGCTTAAAAAATGTCAAGATAACAGGAGAAGCACATTCGCCGACCAAGAGGCAACAGAGTTCCCAGACACCAGCGAGAAAATCACTGAAGAAAAAAGATATCTGCCTGAACAGGTTTTTAATGCAGACAAAAAGTGCCCTATTCTGGAAAAAAAAAAAAAAATGCCACATAAGACATTTATTAGTAAGGTGGAGAAGCGAGCATTAGGAATGAAGGCAGGAAGAAATAGGCTAACTCTACTGTTTTGTGTGAATGTTGCCAGGTTTACGATCAGGCGTGCCCTTATCTATAATTTCTGAGCTGTGAAGGGAAAAAATAAACTCCAGCTACCAGTCTTTTGGTTGTACAACAAGGAGTCCTGGGCAATGAGAATCATTTTCTGTATTAATTCCATCGATACTTTGTCCTTGAAGTCAGGAAATACCCTTGCCACTAAGTGACTGCCTTTTTATTTTATTATTAATATTTTTTATTAGTTTCAAGTATACAGTACATTGGTTAAATATTTATGTAGTTTATGAAATGATCAAGTGACTGCCTTTTAAAGTTTTTTTTTAATTTTATTAAATCTATTGGGGTAACATTGGTTAATAAAATTATATAGGTTTCAAATATAAAATTCTATAATACATCATCTGTATATTGGATTGTGTGTTCACCACCCAAAGTCAAATTTCCTTCATCACCTGTATTTGACCCCTTTATACTTTTCTACCTCTGCCCCACCTCCCTTCCCCTCTGATAACCACTATACTCTTGTCTGTGTCTATGAGTTTTTGTTTGTCTTGCTTGTTCATTTTTGCTTTTAGTTTTATATCTCACTTATGAGTGAAATCATATGGTTCTTGACTTTTTCCATCTGCCTTATTTTACTTAGCATGATATTCTCAAAATCCATCCAGGTTCTTGCAAATGGCAGTATTTCATCTTTTTATGGCTGAGTAATATTCCATTGTATATGTGTACCACATCTTTTTTTCTCCAATCATCTATCAAAGGACTCTTCAGCTGTTTCCATGTCTTACCAACCATGAATAATGCTGCAGTGAACATAGAGGATATATATATCTTTAAAATAAATGTTTTCAAATTCTTCTGGATACCCAGAAGAGGGATTGTTGGGTCATATGGTAACTCTATTTTTAATTTTTTGAGACGCCTCCACACTGTTTTCCACAGTGGCTGCACCAATTTACATTTCCATCAGCAGTGTATGAGGGTTCCTTTTTTTCCACAACCTTTCTAACACTTGTTATTTCTTGTTTTGTTGATCATAGCCACTCTAACAGGGATTGCAGTTTTGATTTGCATTTTTCTAAAAGATAAGTTGAGCATCTTTTCATATATGTGTTGGCTATTTATATGTCTTCTTGGAAGAAGTGTCTGTTCAGGGATTTGAACTTTAAGTTATTTTGATAGCACAATGCCCCTGACCACCCAGAACCCCATGAGTTCAACACCAAAGTAGTCTGCTTGCCCCAAACATAATGTCTCTAATTCAGCCTCCATATCAATGGATCATAAGGACCTTTAAGGCTTATTACATATGACTCTATTGAAAGGATTGTCAACACTACGAAAGGGAACCCAACAGAGAGAACATCATGAAAGTCTGAAAGGATTACACTGAAGTTGCCATTGTTAAAGAGTAAATTCCTTCTGGAGAAAACTGTGTCCAGATGCTGTGCATGATTTCAGAAAATTTATAACACAGCCAATCAAGGAAATTACAAAAGAGATTATGGATATATAGCAAAAAAGGTGGGGGATGAAGGGTTTCAAGATATGGATCTTGGAGAAATTCAAGATCTAATAGTTACCACATCAGAGGAATTAACAATAAATAACTTGATGGAGAAAAGTGCTTCTGAATCAGTGCCACGTGAAGAAGAAGACATAGCAGAAGCAGTGCCAGATAACAAATTGACAATAGATAATCTGGCAGAAGGATTCCAGTTATTCAAGACTGCTTTCAACTTATTTTATAACATTGACCCTTCTATGATATGGACACTGAAACTAAAGCAAATGGTAGAAAAAGGATTGTACCATATAGAAACATTTTTAGAGAAGTGAAAAAGCAAAAAAGACAAACAGAAATTATGATGATTATGATTTTTTTTTGTAAAGTTACACCAAGCATGCCTGCCTTTCCTAACTCTCTTTCCATCTCATCCACTTCTTTTGCCTGTCACCCCTGAAATAGCAAGACCAACTTCTCCTCTTCCTCTTCCTTCTCAGACTATCAAGATGAAGACAAAGAGGATAAAGACGTTTATGATGATCTACTTCCATTTAATAAATAGTAAATAATCATCATGCCATACAGTTACTAAACTTATCTGTTGTATATGTGTGTGAATGTCTTTGTGTGAAAATCTAATAACTGTACAGCAAGAACTATATGAGATGTTTTTGTGGTATCCTTAGCATCATTGTCTAAGTATTCATCCTGTAGAACATTGTGTGCAAGATTTGTATGGAAGTGTATAGCTTATCCTTACATAGGCATAAGATGAGTGATATTTAGTATAAAATTAATAATGCATCAGTTTTCTTATTGTTTTATAACTCTGCTTTCTCTCTCTCTCTCTCTCTCTCTCTCTTCCCCCTACCCCGCCTCCATTTTGGCTTAGAGAAACTGTATATTAGCCTATCATCACAAGTGCTTTTTAAAAATGTAACAATGTTTCCAATACTATATTAAGAATATGACTGTAACATTGTATGCAATAAAATGTTTTATAATGATCCATTCATTAGTGTACAGGCTTGGCTACTATAAAGCAATAGTATCAATAGCAATAGTACTGGCTACCACCTGGCTACCATGAAGAAGTTGCTGCTTCTTCATTGTCAATGCATTAATGGCCATATCTGTAAATAAATATAAATTTATTTTTCACATTATCTTTTTTTGATGTCTATGTTACTAATATATATAACATTTACAGTGTTTTGTATCATATAAGACCATATTGATGTGGGTACCGACAGATGATTCATCTTATAAACATATGATATAAACTTAAGTTATCAATCAATACATGTAGTACTGTAAATGCATTTGCTCTTCATTATGATTTTCTTAATAATAGTAAAAATACAATATATGCTACATATAACATACAAAGTATGTTAATATGTTATGGATAAGGCCAACAGGGGACTGTTGAGTTTTGGGGGAGTCAAAAGTTATCTGTAGATTTTCTACTGCATGGAGGGTTGGCACTCTTAACTCTGCCTTGTTCAATGGTCAACTGTATATTTAATCTAGAAGGTTCTCATTCCCTCTTTAAATTTTACTCCTTGCAATTTATTTGTTGAAAAAACTGGATTGTTTCACACATTTAACATTTTTCTGAATGCAACCCAGTGTTGTCTTTTCACATTTTCTCTGTCTTCTGTAATTCCTTCAAACTGATCATTATATAGAGAGATCTGATTAAATGCAGGTTCATGTTTTCTATTGGCAATAATATGTTAGAGGGCATATTTTATTATTCTATAAAAAAAATCTGATATCTAGTTGTCTCTTTTATATGACTAAGTTTGGAAAGTGGGTTTGGGTGCTATCAGCTTGATCCATCTATCATTAAGTACCCCAGAAATGTTTTTTCACTAATGGTTTTTGTAGCCATAAATAATCATTTACTTAAATTTGTTATTTCACTTGGAGTTATAAAATGATGATTCTAATTCTCTCATCCTTTTGTCATTTATTAGAATAGATCCATAAAAATAAATTTCCCATAAACATCAGCCCATGTGGATTTTTTAAGTGGTATTTAGGCTACATATTAAGGAAAAAAATTATTCCAAGAATTTAGAGACATAAGTGACCAATAAGTCTCATAAGATAGTGACATTTGCCCATGCTTTAAACATGCATAAGTAGATGGCGACAAGAGGAACACAAGAAGCTAAGGGGAGAAAATGGAAGAGCATGAGGCATCTTTTGAAAACTAGAAAGTATTGGGTTACCAGGGGATAAATTATCCACGCCTGATCTGGTGGCCACATCCTCTCTTGAACTCTGAAACTCTGTCTAATGAAATTCTTTTTTTTTAATGACTTTCTTAAATCTTATTTCCTTTGGCTTTCCAACATGTGGATAAAAAAACCTTTCCTCAATCCTTGTGTTCTATCTATGCATTCATTTCTATTTTTCATTAGGCTTACCAGAATTCCAACATTCCTAGGCATGCGCCTTCATCAAACAATGATTGAATTTCTACTTTGTGTTACTGTTCTAGTTCTGGAATATGGACAAATTAGTCTCTACCTTCAGGGAGCCTATATTCTAACAGAAGATAGAAATGTCAATAAATTTTTCTTTTTATTAAAAATTAAGTTTATTGGGATAACGTTGGTTAATACAATTATATAATTTTCAGGTGTACATAATAATTTGATATCCATATATTCTATTGTGTGATTACCACCTAGAGTCTAATTTCCTTCAGCTACCATATATTTGAACCCCTTTACCCACTTCACCCTACCTCTACCCCCTTATATTTGTACCCCTTTACCCCATCTACTTCTCTCCTCCCCGACTCCCTACCCTCTCGCAACCAATAGTCTATATTCATGTCCATGAGTCTCTGTTTGTCCTTCTCATTTGTTGCTTTTAGGTTTATATCCTACATATAAGTGATATCATGTGATTTTCAACATTCTCTGTCTGGCTTATTTCGCTTAGTATGATTATCTTGAGGTCCATCTATGTTGTTGCAAATGGCAGCATTTCATCTCTTCTTGTGGCTGAGTAATATATATATATA